>NW_019369773.1:0-68106 GCF_002775205.1 Xiphophorus maculatus | reverse complement strand
GTCTCAGGTTCATGTCCTTTGTCCTCATTGGTCATAGGTTCGGTCTCATTCACTTCAGTCTGAGTCACTTCCATAGTATTATCTTGACTAAGGTCTGAAGCATTTCCCATCTCATCAAGGTGAGTTTCTGGTAACCTGACTATTTTAGGTTCAGATACACTCAGTGTTTCCACCGAGTTGTCCATTTCAGGTAAGTTGTCCATTTTTTTTATATTGTTGTCTGCTGACACATTATCAGGTAATGTGTTTTGTTCTGGGACATGAGTATGGTCTGATTTAAGCTGCTCAACAACAGGTTTCAGATAAGTTTTAGAACAAACGACAACCTTGTATTCTTCAACCACCCTAGAAATTTCTTGCAGAGGGCCGGGAGTGTTATACAAAGGATAGTTGTCTTCCCCTCTGAGTTGTACTCAATTTCAGTTCATCATCATGATCAGTAGTGTGGTATTGGTGTGTTTTTGGGCGGCTGGAATTCTCCCGGACCACAGCAGGATTCTCAGGGACAGCTGGCAAGAACCCGCAAGGTAACAAAAGGTCTCTGTGGAGAGTTCTGGTCGGACCATCCTGGTTCTCAGGTTTAACTGTATATACAGGTAAGTTGTCTTTTTGATTTACAACTACGTGGACAACGGATTCCCACCTGTCTGATAACTTGTGTTTACCCCTAATCCTAACATTCCTTACCAACACACAATCACCAACATCCAAGACAGATTCGGTTACACGTTGGTCATATCTGATTTTGTTCCGTTCAGCCACTTTAGCAGCATTTTTACTAGCCAGTTGGTAACTCTCTCGAAGGTGAGATTTTAGAGCTTGGACATCATGGGCGTAGGTTTGGGTATGGACGGTCGTGACATGTCACGAGCAATATTCAAGGGATATAAAATAGTCCCGACCAATTTTTGCCATATAAATAAAAAAAAAGAACATATGTATTTTTTAACAAAAACAAAATAAATAAACGAAAATCTACATTGATTAGTTTAATATTTCAATATACTACGCAGTGGTAGCATTCATTTTAAATGCTGGTGAGTTGGTGAGTAAGTTGTAAGGTCCCACCAAAACGTAGACCAAACCTACGCCCTTGTTGGACATACTGCGAGTGGGATTGTTGCTGGCGATGACTCAAAGTAACCTTAAAAGCAAGGTCTATGGGTAATCTAGGCTGCCTACCAAACATTAACTCGTATGGTGTAAACCCAGTACTTTCATGTTTGGTACAGTTGTACGCATGTACAAGGGGCTTCACGAAGTCACGCCAATGTTTTTTGTTCTCATCGGTGAGTGTACCCAGCATGTTTAATAAGGTTCTATTAAATCTCTCTACTGGGTTTCCCCTGGGGTGGTAGGGTGATGTTCTGACTTTCTGTATTCCGGCTAGGTTACATAGCTCTTTAATAGTTTTTGATTCAAAGTCTGCTCCTTGATCGCTGTGCAATTTTTCTGGAAAGCCATAGTGGATGATAAAGTTTTCCCACAGGGCTTTTGCTACAGTACGAGCCTTTTGGTTCGGTGTAGGAATTGCTACAGCATACTTTGTAAAGAAATCAGTGATAACAAGGACATCTTTAGTATTGCTGCGATCTGGTTCGATTGTCAAAAAGTCAATGGACAGTAACTCGAGAGGTCTGGTTACTTGAATGTTTACTAGAGGCGCTGCCTTCTCCGGCAGAGTCTTTCTGCAAACACACCGGCTACAAGTTTTGATTTTTTGATCAATATCTGAGGCCATTTTTGGCCAGAAAAATCTGGTTCGGATCAAATCAAGGGTTCGGTCAAAGCCAAGATGACCCATGTCATCGTGGAGGCTTTTCAACACCATAGATCTGAGGCTTTCAGGGAGAATAAGTTGATACTGGATTTCTTCACCTACTTGCCTTTTTCTGTACAAAATCCCATTCTGCAGCTCAAGTTTGTTCAGCTCACGCAGAAAGATGGAAAGTTGTGGAATTTCTTCTCGCACCACAGGAGATGGTGTTTCACCTGTTTCCAGCTGATGTATGATTTCATTGATAGCAGGATCGCTTCTTTGACTTTGACTCAATTCTTCTTCTGACATGCTTGGGATGACAGGACAAACGCTGCACTGATCAAAACTGTCAGGGACCGCGTTAGCAGTCATAGACAGAGATGTTACAAGGGGACAGGTAAGATCATAAAGATCTGCATCAAAAGACTGAAATACTAGATGTTTTTCACAGATTGCATTTACAGCACAAGAAGGAACATGAGTGAAAGGATCTGTGCCAGGTAAGTGATGTTGTACAAATTGGCGAATTCGCTCCTGTTCTTTCAGGGAGACGAGATCATTTACTGGTTCAGGATGTGGGCGGTGAGACAAACCGTCTGCATCCGTATTCTGTTGACATCCTCATCAGCCTCCGTATCGGCAATACCGCAGACAATGACCGAGTTCGGGACCTTGACGTTTTCTCTGTTGACTATTTCCATATTTTCTATTCTTGCTGAACTTGGCTTTTTTTTTTTTTTGACCAGGGTCAGAAATAAATTTTATGCTTCTATTTTCCTGGCTGGCTCGCCACTTTCTGTAACACTCACTATGTGTTTACAGTTAATGAACTCGTAATAAAACCAGAGCTAGGTTCGGCTACTGGAGTAGTGAGAAGTGTATTTTGAATTAATGACCACAGACCCAAAAAATTAAGTTAAAAAACAGCTGGCTTATTATTTGTTGAAAGAACAATAAAAGAATAAACAACAACAATGTTACACAATTAACACAAAATGACACAATTTCCAGAAGAAAATAGTTTCCAGTTTCTTTCAGAATATTTTATAAATCTAAATTAAGGATACTATTTATTTTACCTAGGTTATAGTTCTATTTAAGTTCCAGTTGATACTATTTATCCGTTTTAATTTACAGTTTGTTCTAATCTGTTTAATCTATTTTAGTTCTTTGGTGTTTCCCTTAAGGAGTTAAAAAAAAACAATAACAGCAAAACAAAACACAGCAGAACAATTCAGCAAGGACAGGTCAAACTGTGCTTCAGATTGATGTCTTGTTTCCTCCGATGATCCAACAGTTAATTCTGTTTCAGTGACCCACTGCTAATGCGCACAACAACATAGGCAGGTCATACCCAGTTGCGGGGTTGGCAATGTCCAGCAGAAGGTGTAGCTCCTACTAGATGGTCATTAAGCTCCCGGTTTGGCTCGCCATCTCGTTCTCCTTAGGAAGATCCAATTCAGTGATGATCCGAGACTCCATAGTTCAAATCCCAGCCGAACGAAAAAAAATAAAAAACAAACAACAACAACAACAAAAAAGCCTGTTGCAACAAAGAGCGACAGTTAGCAACAGTTCGCTCCTCTGCTGATAAGCCGTTAAATTTCGGTTGACAAGAGCGGGCTGTTAGCTTCAGCGGATCAGCTGTTACTCCTGCTGACTTTCAGTTGGCTTGCTGTTAGCACCAAGAGCAACAGCCAATGCCTCAGCTGATCAGCCTCCGCTTCAGCTTTCATTTAAATTAAATAAATGTTTACATTATCTAAAAAAACAAAAGAACAAAATACACTTCCAACTCACCAAGTCCAGTTCCACAACACAGAAAAGATGATCCCGAACACAGTCAGGGTGAGGGAAAAAAAATAATGCGAAAAGCTCCTTCTCAAGAAATAAGACAAAACAAAAACTCGTCTTAGACAGCAAGTCAGCTAACGAGTGGTCAATTTCCAGTGTTGGGTAAGTTACTTTAAAAATGTAATCCATTACAGTTACAAGTTACCTTGTTTAAACTGTAATTGTAGTGTAACTTTTTCGATTACTTTTAAAAAGTAATGTAACTAATTACTTTTGATTACTTTTTGATTACTTTGAGGTTTTAATGAGTATTGACCCATGTTCAACATTTAATTTTTGAGAACTGAGTGGGAACCTTAAAAGAGCACTAAGCTGTCCGGGTTTTCCCACAGTAAAATATGGTCACCCTACCACAAGCTAATGACTACTATTTAGCTAAGCTTAGCATTGACGCTAATTTTTAGCATCAGAACGATGGGTCCAAACCAACGGGCACACTTTGGCCCCAGTTAAATTTCTTCAGGAATTTTCTAGTTTACTTTATGTTCATCATGAAAAACACAACACTAGCACATTGCATACAATGTCTCATGGGAAAGAATAGATTCCAACGTTGTCATGCATCAACACCAAACAGTCAAATATTCGTAAAACAATACGCTTCGTCTATCAGTGAGTTGCACTTACCTCTAAATGTTTCCTCAGGTTTCACAAAGATTGCTTCGACGTGGACAAGTTCTTGATAGCCGGCAAACACTTCTTGCATTGCACGGTTAAATTTGAGCCATTTTCACATGTGTAAATGAAATGCTCTTTATATTTCCAGTGCTGGAAGGCTGCCATTTTTGATGCGCTGCTTGAGCTGAAATGGAACCGTCCGCTCGCTTGCTGTTCCTCCAGGAGGCTCCACCAGCACAGGATGGAACATCAGAGTGGCATTGCGGCTGGCAAATATGATAGAGACAAGGAGCCGTAGCGGGAAACGGCGATATAGGGCGCAAAGCAATAAAAATATCATTACATATTTCGCAAAGGTTTTTGTTCATATTTTTTTTTAAATGTAACTAAATTTGTAATTCTTAATATTTTCGGAGTAACTGTAACTGAATTACATATTTTCTCATTGTAACTGTAACGAATTGCAGTTACTCTTTTTTTGTAATTAAATTACGTAACGTCGTTACATGTAATCCGTTAATACCCAACACCGGTGATAGACAAAACATAAGTCTGTAGCAGAACTAAAAAGAAAAATTTAAATCAAAAACTACAATTAGTGAGGAGAACTGGGATGAATCCTTCAAATAATAAAAGACGTCACCTAAGCCTACATTATTGTCGGCATCATAAAAATAGCTGAGCATGGTGATAAACGTAGACATAGCTGTAATGGGCCAGGAAGATACTGTTTTAAAACTGTACCGATGCGTGATACTAATCGAGGACTAATAGTAGCTTAGCTAACGTAGACATGAGCTATTGCTAACATAGAAGGCCGAGAACTTTGGGTCGAACTACTTGAAAAGTAAAACTTAATCTGAAATAATCTAAAAAATATGCATTACAACGGTCAGTAAAACGTGCAAATTTAACATCCACTTACTTCGGATGGTAGACCACGAACACAATCACTCGGCTGACCCGCCATTCTCTTGTTTCTTCTCTCAGTTTGAATGAAGGCTTTTCCCAGTCAGAGCAGAATAAACTTCCACCACCTAGTGGTCGAATTTTTTACCCAAGTAATTACAGTTGTATAGGTCCCAAATGCAGATTCATATATAAACAATCTTATAGTATTAAAAAGTAGTCGTGGGTGTAATGACATGTATTTTTCTCTCACAAAAATATGTCTAAGCCACGAGACAAGTAAAGAGAGAAATACGTATTGAACTATGGAAAAAAGAAACAGTTCTGAAGAAAACTCAGATGTCCCAGCATTTACTAGCATGTAAACGCACCATCTACACACAAATCTTGGAGCTTCCACCGAGGCGTGAAATGAGTCTCAAAAATAGTTGTGCACTCGTAACCGGATTTGTGTGTAAATGCAGTTTTGCGTGTGCGTACCAGGTGATTTGTGTGTACTTTTTCAACATGTATTTTATTTTTAAGGTTTACAAATCCTGAAACGCACACACAAATCTTTTTACACACGCACAAATCCTGTTACGCACACACAAATCTTTCTGACACTATTTTCACTCCATATCTGTATTACTTTATCTTTCTCTCTGTAGTTAGAGAACCTGACGATGATTGATCGTGGAGGGGCGGAGTCTTTAGGTTTCATATTAAGCTACCGGTGGGCCCTCTCTATATCTAGATTCATATCTTGTGGTAATTTGAGTGAAGTGCGCATCAAATCAGTCACGAAGGAAATCATGTCGTTCTTTTCTTCTCCTTCAGGTATCCCATAGATGCGTAGATTATTGCATCTCGCTCTTGACTCGAGGTCTTCACACTTAGCTGAGAGATTAGCTTCTCTTTGTAGCATGTAGTGCATCACGCGGTCATGGCGGAGCAGCTGATCCTCAGCGTCGCTCACTCTTTGGTTGGTGTCTGTAATTTGCTGCTCCAGTTTCGTCGTTCGCTCAAGCACGTCTTTCAGTGATGCTTCAACCCTTGATAAAGTGACTTTAGTATCGTGTGAAGCATCTGTGTGTTCCTTTCTCAGTTGTATTAGCTCTGCAAGCACAGTCTCCATGTTGTTTTTCTGTTCACTTACGACCATCGTAGTTTCTGGAAATTGGCAGGTTTCTTTTCGCGCAGTCGTTTTACTTTCTTATCCGCTTCTTTCCTGAGAGTAGACATCTTTGTAATTCGTCGAGTTGTTCTAAATTTTATGTTGTATCGTCAAATAAGCTAGTTTTTAGGAGATTTTCCTCGGAGTAGGGTAATCAGCCTGCTTCTCCTTTCATGGCGTCACCGGAAGTCCTAAAATACTCTTTCTAGAGAGTTCGACAGATATTATCTCCTCAACTTTGCCCAGGATTTTCTTCGAATTCCAGTTGCTAATATTGCCTTATGGATTTTTTTAGTTTGTAAATTCATATTTTTGTGTGTGTGTGTGAAATATATTCTTCCCTTCGATTGACTTCTTACGTGCAGTGTGAACTTTTTTGAATATATTTATTTTTTATTGTTTCAGACAGGCGGCTCTTCAGGAGGAGAGGCCTCAGCTCCCGGTTTGGTTGCAGCTTCCCAGAATCTAAGTATTTCTCAGTGCTGCGCTGATAAACCCACTAGTGATAGCCTTAGAGGGTGTAGGCTATACCAAATAAAACTAAGTGTAACATTGATATGTTTCACTGCCTGTGGAAAAGCGCACTGTTTACAGAAGTAAACATTAATGACAATGAAAAGAATGTACAACTAATAGGGAATGCGTTTTGTGTAGCATTGACTGCAAATTCTGTAGAGATGTCTGTTTTTATTTGTAATCGGACCAGGAGTGGTGCGATTTTCATGCACTTCATTGTTTTCTTTGCTCCACTTGGTGTCTCCTCTACGGTGAGCTGAGTGAAGCCCAGCGATGGACGGTGAATGTCACTCTGTTTCTGTTCCATTTGCATGACTTGCATTACCTGCAAAATGTGATCATTTGTCAGTATTAAAAGCGAGGTGTTCACACTTAACCAAATCTCATTATTTCTCAACAACCTGACCAGAACACTGAGGCGTTCTGGTCAGGTCCCAAAAACCGTTAAACAGACCAGGGTGGTGCACAGAGATAACATTGAACTTCAACAAAACGAAGACACGTGGCAGACGCTTAGAAGTAGATTTTTTTTGGCTAAGTTATTACAAAAAATAATAATAATAAAACTTGGGTCATATTTGCCTGCAATGTGAATGTAGCCTAATTTCTGATCAGATGTCTTTTGTGTACATGAGAAATTTACCTTGTGTAGAGAAAATATTTGAAGAGGAGCGCTGCTTCCTCTCTGCCGATGTGGCATCCACTTGCAGAGATCCTAGCACATCCACTACTCAGCAAGATATAGAGGCCCAATCCGAGAAAATGGAAAGTTTCAGGAAGAGGCACGGGAGTGGTGGGAAATTTCATTCAAGTCCGAAGGCGTCCATCCTGGGGCATTGCGCGCACCCTTGCTCTTCAGAGCCTCTGTGCTGCAACAGTGGTAACAAAGACATCTTGATCTCCCAAGAGGAGATTCTGGAGAGGAATGGCAGCGAGGTCGCCCTCTGCCCCCAGGAGACCATAGGGACGCCAAGGCCCATTAGAGTCAGCAAACGCAACAAACTTAAACCCCCACCTCCACCCAGGCTGGACCTCAAACCACCCTCTGGGGAATCTGTAGCACGGGTCAAGGATGTTTCCATGACAACTTCAGTCTGTACCCGGAGAGTGGGTCAGTATTCGCTGTTTGAACTTGGAAACGGTATTGAGCCTCAAAGCGTTGAAGGTGGTCAGGAGAAAAGATCAGAGTGGGTGTGAGCTTTAGGCACACATTACTGTAGTTCCCCGTACTACAGCAATGTGTTTTTCCTTTAAACCCAGGCTGCTGTTTAGTTTGAGAATCTGAAATGGAGACATAAACATCAGACACAACACATCATAATTAGAGATGCACCAATCAGAATGGGCTGCTGCTTTCTGCACTCCAAACAAGTCAGTCGTGAACCACTGCAGAAGTACAAAATTACTAAATAACCTTGAGTCTTTTTCACTTCATACGCCTATAAAAGGATTTGAGCACTTGTATGACCTGGTAGTTGTTATGCATGATGTGTTTACTGATTGGAAAAAAAATAATCTTTCCTTTTCTAGCTGCCTGGACACTGGTTAGGGGTGATCAAGTTGGAAATTGTTTTTTTTTTTTAGTGCCGCTCTAATCATAATCCATTTTGTTGCTTTTTTTATTATTTGCCCTCTCTCTTAGGGTACGTGCTCTGTGATGCTACGACAAAAATCCTCCTACCTCCTGAATCAGAGTTAGCAATGACAGAAGAGTTTTGAATAAGGCGTCTTTGAGCAAGCGTCGTTCTTGGGGGGTATTAAAGATTTAAAAGAAAAAAAAACCTACAAGAACGCAGCCCACCTGTTTGTTTCCATACAGATTTGACCCCCAACACTGTCCACAACAAAGCCGAGTCTTGACCTGGACTCTGTTCGCTCCCCCATCTCAAATCTCTCTATATGATTCCCAACATAGATAGCCCTGCTTTTGAGCATGGATCAGTGAGGTCAAAGTCAACTGGACCAGGTCAGATGGTTCAACTAAAACGAGAGGCAATGCCGTCACCCGGCCCATACATGGAAAGAGAGTCCTCCTGCAAAGTGAAGGACACTACGAAGGCCCCTAAAAGCTGACATAGGATCACTAAGTAATTATGCTCCCCCGTAGGGGCCCAGTATTTACGGCGACAGCTCGTCA
Organism: Xiphophorus maculatus; assembly: GCF_002775205.1. Taxonomy (NCBI): domain Eukaryota; kingdom Metazoa; phylum Chordata; class Actinopteri; order Cyprinodontiformes; family Poeciliidae; genus Xiphophorus; species Xiphophorus maculatus. The sequence continues at coordinate 59,157 of NW_019369773.1, read as the reverse complement.
CTCTATTTCAGGGCCTCCGAGGGATCAAGAGGACCACAAACATCAGCACACTTCCACACTGGAAATAGAGGAGAGTTAGCTGTTGCCCCCGCAGGATCTCTGCGCTCTGCTTCGGCTTTAGTTTCACCTTGATCGAAGCCGAAATTAATTTTGACACTCGCCCGTTAAGGACAGGAGGATGTGTCGCTGTGTTTACACAGCCAGTGAAACCACTTTAAACGATTTACACAAAATGATTGAAATGAGTCATCGATATGACTGAGTTGCTGTAGAGCTGAGGGGCTTATCTTTGTGTAAAGAGATACTGTAGCTCTTGATCTTCTTCTTTTTGAAAAAAGCTCCCCGACTCATATCTTGGATTCGTAAAGAGAACTGCACACTGACTGTGAAATGGCTTTTCCTTTTTTTTTTTTTAAACCAAAGACAAAAGCATGTATGATGAAGAGTTTTGTTTTCTTCTTCCACCAAAGTGTCTTTTGTGTATGCTTTCATTGTTCAGCTGGGCCGGCATTTAATCTAAATTAAATTCTCTGATGAAATTCTTAAGTGCTACAATTCTTGTACTAAAAAAAAAACTTAAGCCATTTGAGATTTTATACGCCCTTCCCATAGACTTTTGTGCTGCTGTGCCAGTGAATATGCTACTGTTGATGTACAATATGTAACCTGCAACTCACAAAAACAGGTTTATAATTAATTTATACTATATATATAGGAAGTTGGGCCTAATCAGAAGATATTAAATTCTAGGGAACCCAGGTGTGAGCAACAACAGAACACACAGTGTCTACAAGAAAAGAGCAAATATTTAATATAATAAACAATTGTGGATCCACATTTAAAACAGACAAACAAATACTGCGTGCTTTTTAAAAATAAATAAATAAATTGAATACTTCAGTCTCCAATGAATTAATTCTTCAGTCTCAAAGTCTCTCAGCTGGTGACCAGTCGGGTTACTATCTACCCGTGCGCCTGGTCCTCTGGGCTGGGGCTCGCCATCCAGTTTCAGGTGAAGAGGGTCTTGGAATCTTTGGCCCTCCAAGCCAAAAGTGTACTGTACACACTCCAAAAAAAAAACCTGACCTATAACAAGGCCAAAGTAAAACATTTTAGCACATAAGATGCTATTTAATCATTTCTCAAGTTCTTCTTATTTTTTTCTTTCATGTTGTATAACAAGTTAACAGAACACAATTTTTCCAACATATTAGTAAAACTAAATAGATTAGCTTATATGTGGTAAAAAAAAGAATATAATATACATTCAATCTTAAAATAAATGCAATTACATAAAACAAATACAACATACACAACAATAACAATACAAAATCTTACAATCAATTTTATTTTATATTAAATTTTATAATTTAATAGGTATTTTAGCCAATTTTCACCAAATTTACTTAACCAACTGCCGAGCGCGTGCGATGACTCACCGATGCTCCGAGCTGTCAACGGCTATTTTTCGGGCTTCAGCTGTTCACGGGGGAAACCCTCCGAGATCTAATAAAACCGAATGTAGTATTTTGAATTATATATTTAGTGAATTTATATTAATATTGTTTTCCTTACCAATTTCCAGATTCGTCAATTTCTTTCTACCTCTTTACGGAAACGACCGTCAGCTGTTAGCTCTCAAGCGTTCGCAGCGAAACAACCGTCAGCTGTTCTCAAGCGTTCTGAGCGAAGCAACCGTCAGCTGTTAGCTTTCAAGCCTGTCTGCCGCGCTCCGAACGAAACAACCGCCAGCTGTTAAAAAGGGGCGGGACGATCAACCCCATTGGCCGACACGAAACCAGACCGCGCCAGCCATTGGCTGCCTAATCTGTCAATAGAAGCTAACACTAAAAGCATATTTCACATTTTTTTGAAGATTTACGTAATTACCTTTTAGCTATTTTGGTAGAATAAGACATTGAATCAACATCTATTATTTTTTTCTTGTGTTTTTAAACACTGGGTTACAAATAGGTTGCAAAAATAGTCACACATCTTAAACTTTCTGGATTTTGACATGTACAATCACAAACGTCAGTATTATCCATGTGGATCTTGTGTTACACGTTAAAACAAAGTAGTGCCTCATTAGGAAGTGGAAGAAAAACAAGGATGCAACGTTTTGAAATTGTTTTAAACTTTAAAAAAAATCTCAAAAGAGACGTATTAATCAGTCTCTAACAGCTTCGTAGTGTCTGATGAGCTTTGCAGATTTCAGATGAGCTTTTTCTTCAACAACACTTCAGATCAGGAAGAGTAATGCAGTGTGTAGCTGAGTTAATTTTATTTATTTATTATTTTATGAACCTTCTCACAACATTTTATTTCTATTTTGTCGAATTAACATGTCTGCTGACATGGCTATGGGCTCTTTGCACCTCAGCTTCCGCGTTCGGGGAAAAGCGGCTCATTTTTTTCCGGTCTATTAAACATGTCATTTAACAGTAGGTGTTTGCAGGGCTTGCCAAAGCTAACAATTAACAATGTACATTTTGTAAGGCGGGATCTAAAGCCCCATCAAGCAAACTGGAAAAGGTTTTAACATGTACGTTTGGTCATACATTCATGGATATGAAGGTGAGTCTTGCTTTAAAGTTCTTTAAACTTCGTGGCTAACATTAGCTTTAGCTTATGCTAATAAGCAATATTCTCGGACATTTTACTAATACAATTGTACTATTTAAATATCTACACATTCTTATTCTTACTAACGGACAATGTTCTTACGTTATTTTTTATTCATTTTTAAGTTTATTGCTTTAATGTGTGTTTTTTGTCGTTAGTGTCAAACAGAGACCAAGTAACGGGAGATTACTGTTCGGGCTTTTTGCTTCCGAAGCACGAGAAGTCCCATAACTTAAAAGTAGGGCAGCATTGTTAATGTTTTAGAGTTCGAGTTCAGCTGAATGTTCAGGTTCAAATTTGTTATTTTGATAAACATATGGCCGTGTTCCTCCTGCAGCCTCCGTGTTATTTTGTTTTATTACGTTTGCATGCTTCTTGTGAGGAGCTCAAATGGGATTGTGTTTACAGCCTCTGTCCATTTTTAATCATTATCTTTCTTCATCATAACATTAAAACAAGACCAGTTCCACATTGTTTTAATGTTGATTGTGGATCAGTTTGTAATTTTATGTCTGTAGAAGCTGGTCTTTAAAGTTTCACTTGGTGAACATGGGAGACATTTCTAAAAGATCAGCGTTAATCCCCAAATGTACAGTCATACTCAACAAATTTGAGTAATTTTCAAAAGTTCATTTATTTCAGTAGTTTGATACACTAAGTAAGCTTTTATTTCTGTTAATTATAATAAGTTACAGAAATGATTTACAGCTGACAAAAGATGAATGTTACATCACATTAATATGGCAAACTAATAAATCTCATAAGCAGACCTCATCAAAAAGCATATTCTAATTCATTGATTATGACTGTAATTACTTCCTGTACTGTAAACACGAGTTCATTTGAGCACAGTATTTTTTACAGTTTTAAGGAGGGCACTCAGCCAGTAGTTGGAAAGCAAAGTCTTAACAAAATGTAATGACTGAAAATAATCTCTCAACAGGTAGTTCTCAGAGATGCAGTTCCGGTTATCATGGTGACATGCAGTTGTTCCTGTGTGGCTGGTACTGCTTTGTGCAACCATATAGTGGCTCTGCTGTTCCAGACTGCCCACTTCTCCCAGCTCAGTGTCCCAGTCGTTCCTCCAGTTCACAGCTGTACTGAAACAGAACAGCAATGGCACAAACCCCGAACTGCTGTAGGTTTCAAAGCTGTGCACATGCATGGTATGTTTCATTAAAAATAGTTCAGTGAGATGTCTGTGATGCAGTAAAGTTTAGCAAGTAATTATGGGCTAGGTTCATTGTATTTTTATACTCATTATGGATAATGACTTTAACATAACACTATTTTGTAGTCTTATGTAAAAGTAAACTATTTTTATATAGAGGTAATACATAAAAATATATTACTAAATTTTAAGTACAACATAAAAATTTAAATTGCACTTGACGTTGACATGTAAACACATGATGAAGACTCTTATGAACACTATGTCTCTGGTTCTCTATTTCAAAGGGTGTGAAACCTGGTCCAGTTGGAAAGATGGTGGTAGTAAAGCCTGTACAGGGCCCACTGTCTAAAGGAGGATTAAGGTAAATAATGTTCATAATATGTAATTTTCATGTCTTTCTGCCTTATATATTTTCGCCTTGAGTTAAATACATGTGTGTTTTTTTTCTTTTCTTTTTTTCTTACTTAAAGGAGTACCCTCTTCTGGGGAATGACAGGGCCTCTTCCTGACCTATCTGCGCTTCGAGTGGCAGAGGCATACAGCGATTTGGATCCACTGGAGAAGCCGCTGGTGACAACCATGGGGATGAGTGTGGAGAAACCGCTTGTGGATTCTGAATTTGGACTTGTGCAAAAAGGAAGTGTACTGTCCTATCAGCAACCCAAACTCTTAACCTGATGTATAGAGTTACATCACCATGCTCCACCTTCTCCTTCTCTTCCACTTTGTACTCATCTGTCACCAACAGAGTGTGTCTGGGTTTGCACTGAAGAGGAACAGTTTCATTTGCAGAGTTTGCAGTTATCCTTTGATACAGCTCACAGAATTGAGTCATCAACACGAGACCAGAGCTATATTCACGAGTGGCACATGCTGCGACAATCGAGAATAACCTCTTCAAGATTTAGGGAAGCGTGTCATGTGAGAGGTCACAGCACTGCTGAATCTCTTGCAGAGCGAATAATCAGGGGTACCAAAGAAACTGCAGAAATGCGGAGAGGTTCTGACATGGAGTTTCAGGCAGCAAAAGAATACGGCCACCATTATAATGTGAATTTTTCACCTTGTGGGCTAGTAATTCACCCTGAGGCCCCATGGTTAGGTGCCTCCCCTGATGGTCTCGTTTATGACCCCAAGGAAACACCGTCATTTGGCTTGGTTGAAATAAAATGTCCAAATATAAAAAGTTATGTTGACTGCAAGTACTTGCAGATGTCAGATGGAATTTTCAAATGAAAGAAAACTCATGCTTACTATTGGCAGGTACAAGGCCAGCTTCTTGTTACTGGTCTAATGTGGTGTGACTTCTGTGTTTGGGCACAGGAGGATTTCTTTGCGCAGCGACTGGATCCAGACATGGAGGTTCAAAAAATAATCAGACAGAAATGTGACCACTTCTATTTCAACATTTACATGCAAAAGTACCTCTCGATGAGACGTGCAGCACATAACGTGTGACATTCTGCATATGTGCCTTTTAATTTTAAAAAGTAAGGTTTCAATGAATGCAAAAAATAAATAAATCTCAAGTTACACTATTGTCAGTACCGTCATTTTAATTTTGCTTTAGCTTTGTTACCAAGTTCATATAAAAAGTGTACTAAGAAATGCTTATTTACAAACACATTTATTTATAAAATTTGATAACATGCAATCAGTACATAACAATAAAAATACAAATACATTTGAGTGCTTCTGTGATAACTCATTCCTTTAACAAATATACAGATCAGAAAAAAATGAACTTTTTTAGGTAACACTTTATTTGACGGGGTGTGCATAAGATTGACATGATACTTTCATAAACAGGACATAACACCTCTCATGAACATGAAAGAGTCTTTATGAATGTCTACGACTGTTGTCATGAAGAGTTACACTTTTAATGTAAAGTTACTCTAAAAGTTGCATTGAAAGTCCATTAAAAGTGCCAACTGTGTATTATTTTGTAACAAAATGACACTTTAATGCAAAGTTGGCACTTTTAGTGGGCTTTTAATGCAACTTTCAGAGAAACTGCATTAAAAGTGTCATTATTTACCGAATGACACTTCATGACAACAGTCATAAACATTCATAAAAACTCCTTCATGTTCATGACAGATGTTATGTCAGTCTTATGCACACCACATCAAATAAAGTGTTACAAAATGTTTGAGTTGTTACTCCAATTTATCATCTGCTTGCTGATTTTCTGATTTTGAAGAATAATAAGCATTTGCTGAACTGCACTCAGGGCAATGTGCCTTTAGGACAAGGTTTGGGAAACACCTAAAGTGAACTACACATTCGCTCACTTTATTTAGCCCATGCCTTGACCAGAGGTTTGTTTTGATAATTGATTAGCAGGTAAGCCACTGCAAAAAGTTAATTAATGGTGCCAACAATAGATAAAGGAATAACTGAATCAAAGAGTTTGTTTTCTTTAACTCTTCGGATTACCTGCTCAACGTGCACTCGCAGACGTGCGATTTTCTGTGTCTGGAGGACATTTTGAGCTGGCATCAGCCTTTTTTTGCTGAGAAAAGGTGGACTGTATACCTTGCACTTCACACACTCAGAGATGAGAAATCCTTTGTCTACCATTATGGCCATGTCCTCAGTAAGAAGATTAGCCAACCCTGACCTCATAAACAGCTCTTTGTCACTTATTGACCCCTCGTAGAGTGAAGAAACAAAGGTCACTGCACCATGGGGAGCCATTCCGATCAGACCTTTCATTGTGCAGTGAGATTTGTATTTGGAGAACATCTCACTTTGGAGGAGAGGAGAAGCAGGAGTTTGACATTTGAGCTCAGTACAATCTACTATCACTTGAATATCAGGGAACTCTTTGAAGTCTTCAGGGAGCTGAGCTCGGATGTCCTCTGTATCAATCCAGATACATAGAGAACCCAAAAGAGTGTACAAATAATTGGTCCATGAACAAATAATGCGGCTTACAGTAGAAAGGTGAATATTAAACCGGTTTGCTAGGTCTCTCTCCTTAAGACCTGCAGCAAGGTACATCTGGAACAGGAACAGCTCATCAATGGGTTGCAAGGAATGCCTCTGACGAAAGAAAAAGCAAAAATACATTCAAAATATATAAAGATCCACATTTATTTGCTTATTTATTTCAAACAGGTATTTATAAACAAAAGTAACCAGTGGAACAAGAGAAAATGTGTATACACATAACCAAGAACAGAATAATTAGCTTGCCACTACTTTTTGGTTTGTTAATTTCTTCCTGCTCATTTTCTCTTATTTAACCCTTATCTCAGTTAAATAAAATATATTACATACTGGCTCAATAATTATCAGAAATTTGTGATAATAATATGCAAGCAGCACTTTCTGAACATAACATAGTCCTGTATAATCTGTAGTAAAAGTTCTTATTGTATATACAATGTGTACTTGAGGAAGCTGCAGATACAAACGGTGTGTGCTGCTCTGACAGCAGTTACTGCTTCGCTGCTTCCCTCAACAGCTCTGGCTCTCGATGAGCCAATCATTTTGTGGACAGAAGGTTCAATGAGCCCCCAAAACATCATGAAGTGACGATAACTTGCAAATCTGTTGGTACACAACACAGTAACATTGCAGATTATTTTTAATAATACAAAAGGGGATAAAGTAACCACAACTTTTACTTATCTTACTTATCAAGAATATAAATACTTTCAAAGGATGACCTCCAAACCTCCAATAAATTAAATTTAAAAAGTTAAAAATCTTTTGAAACTACAGCAATATATTTCATTAATTCTTGTATTTTATATTATAAAATTGCAAAAATACTTTCAGCAACATTACATACTTTTTATTTTCACGTGATATCCATATAGTGCAGAAGGTTCATCAAATACAAGTCACTTCTGAACAATGACACTTATGACCTAACAAGTGTGACTTTAAGACGAAATGTAAGTCTGTTTATTGTATTTTTGAGTTCAGACATATTTAATTAAGAAACCAGAGGTGGGGCGAGTAACACAAATTTTAAAAAGAAAAAGGTTTGTTGCGGTGTGGATGCTTACCTCGTGTAAAATCGGATGTCATCATCAGACCCTGCGAACCTTTGTAATCCGATGGTAGAATGGATTTTCAGTTCTTCGATCTGGCTTGTTAGGGCTTTTATTTCTTCTTTTAATTCCTGGTTTTCATTTATTACCATGTCCAGGCCAGCTGGTTCTGGGACAGAGCAATAATCGTTTTCTGCATACGTGCATTCCACAGGCGGATCAGTTGCGCCGCTGTCCGGTTCTGGTCTGCTCATTCTTTCCCATACACTGGCTCTTCCAGGCTGAACACAGAAGTTGTTCCATTGAAATAGCACAGGGACGGCTCCTGTTTTTACCATTCTTCTCCCGCCAGGAGTTTTAGGCTGATGAAACTGATCCGAAGGGAAGTGAAGGCTGCAAACTTTGCTATGCGATGTTAGCTTGACGTTGTCGCGACGAATATTGACAAGCCATCGTCTTTTTAAGTCAGGATCGCTTGGAAACCCATGAAAACTTAAACGACTGTTATATTTAGAAGACGCTGTGCACCGTGGAACACAACAGTGTTTATGGTATTGCTTAAATTGCCTTTGAAATACCAGTTTATCTTTCCTTGCAGTCATGGTCACTCAAAAGGAAAAAAATGAGCCGTATTTGCGCATGCGGATGTGACGTCAGAGCGGCAGGTGCAAAGAGCCCATTTCTGTTTTGACTGCTTTTATTTTTGGTTCCTAATGTTTTTGGGGGAACGTTATTAGTGTTGCACAAAGCAACGTTCAGTGACGTAGCTGCAGCAGCCAGGCAGAGGCTGCCTAAAGGAGCTGCTGGTAAGACGCGCGCTAAAGCTACCTCTCACTTTTAATAATGTTTATATTGCTAAAAATAGTTTTCACAGGTTTTGTTCTGCAAAAATATAATGTTAACTGTGCAAGTGTTTTTAAAAACAACTTTGGTGTTGGTTAAAGTTAATTTGTTACGTTTATTAAGTTTGTATAAAGTTTCCCTCCAAAATGTGTTTGTTGGGCCGCAGGACTGTGACGGTGATCGTGTGTATCATACCTGGTGCTGAGTGTGTCCCACTGTTTTATAGGTATGTAATGAATACACAGATTTATTTTGTGGTTTGATGTTGATTTGTACAAGATTTTACTTTTCTTTAGTCCATTTGTTGTTAATATATTAAAAAAAAGAAGGCAGAAGCTGCCTAACGGAGCTGCTGGATTGTGACGGTGATCGTGTGTATCACACCTGGTGCTGAGTGTGTCCCACTGTTTTATAGGAATAAAAAAACCAACGCAGAGTACTATTCCTGTGTGATCCTTTCCACATCTGTTACAAGTGCACTAGTTGTGTAATACTGTACTAATGCACTACTACTTCCATTTTTCTTCAGATAATAAACTGAACATTGTTTAAACCTTTGGATATTTTAGATACTTAGGACCTAACCCTGCTTTAAGCTTCAGCTTAAAGCAGGGTTTTACAAATGATGCAACAAATTGCATCATTTGTTCATAGAACGTGGCAACATTCAGATCAGTCTTCAAATAGGATGAAATATTTCATAAAGCATAAAGAGCCAAAGTTTGTTAAATTTTAAACCACGACTCCTGCTAAGTAAAATTAAATTATGGGCCATTATAAAGAGAAATTGGCTTTTTTCTGTCTTGTTTCTAGAGCTGACAGAAACCAAACTATATATGAATCTATAAATAGTTTGGTTTCTGTCAGTTCTGTAAAGATACAAGAGAGAACCAAAGCGAATTTCTCTTTTACATGACCAGTACTTTAATTTTACTTTGCTGTAAAAATAACCATTAAATGGTTTCAAATTTAACAAACTCTATGCTTTATGTTTGATCTGAATTGATTAGCTACTTAAGCACCTGAACTTCTGATTATCTGTCAGAAAATGTGTGCAGTTCACCTTATTTTGTGTTAATTGTACCGTCATTGCGTGTGACGTTAAGCTGACAGACTGACATAAAAAACACCCTGTTTTCACCTGGACAAATTGCATCATTTGTTCATAGAACGTGGCAATATTCAGATCAATCTTCAAATAGGATGAAATATTTCATAAAGCATAAAGAGCCAAAGTTTGTTAAATTTTAAACCACGACTCCTGCTAAGTAAAATTAAATTATGGGCCATTATAAAGAGAAATTGGCTTTTTTCTGTCTTGTTTCTAGAGCTGACAGAAACCAAACTATAGATTTATTATCAGAGATAAAATATATTTTACATATCCAAACATCAGCATCTCAGCATTAAGCCACATTTTATAGAATCCAATAATAACTAAATAAAGAGTTAACTGCCCCAACCAGACCCAAAAAAGGTTTTGCGTCTTTATTATTTGCTATACTAAAGACACATCATATCTTAATTTATTGCATTCTCGTGTAAGTTTTGGCTTTATTCTTAGCACTAGAAAAGAAAAGGTCGTCCAGTGACTGTGGGTGCATCAGCACTCTAACCCCCCTTCATTCCCACCAACTTGCAACACAAAGTTACACCCTTAGCCTAAAAACTTCTTTTCCTGAATAGTCAAAATAATCGGGGCACCAGGAGAAAAACTTTGCATCCAATCCAATCATCAATCCATTCATCCAATTATCCAATTGATAGTTGTTACCGTCCCTCATCCTGAGCAGTCAAGTAGAGAGGAACAACTCCCTTTTAACAGGAAGACACTCCAGCTTAGAGAGACTGATCATATTCTATGACCTGTTCAAAATTAAGACGACTAAGAAAACAGAAAATATAGAAACATTAGGACTGGAAGCCATTTTATGAGGCCATGTAAGGAGTGTGTGCTAAAAAGAATCTGAACTAGATAAGTTCATATTCTTTGTATCTCTAACAGTCAGTGAGTGAGACACAGAGGTAAATTTAAAAGACACCAATTGACCTAATCACTTTTTCCCCGAAGGTAGGAGAAACCGGAGCACCCGGAGAAAACCTATGCATTGAGTTTAAAGTGTGTCCATTTAAAGAATGTCTCCAAATATTAGTGAGTGAGAGACTAAGGTAAATTTAAAAGAGACCAATTAGCCTAATCACTTTTTCCCCAAAGGTAGGAAAAACCGGAGCACCCGGAGAAAACCTTTGCATTTAAAGAGATGGGATGCATATCAGGAGGCATCCTAACCAGATTTTCCGGCTCAAGAACTCAATGGCCTTGAATTTGGAGGCACCGATCCTCATCCCGGCCACTTCGCACTCGGCTGCGAATCGCTCCAGTGAAAGCTGTAGATCACGACCTGATGAAGGCAGTAGGACCACATCTTCTGCAAAAAGCAGAGATCTGATCCTAAGGCCACCAAATCGGATCCCCTCAACACCTTGGCTGTGCCTAAAAATTCTGTCAATAAAAGTATTGAATAGAATTAGTGACAAAGATTAGCCTTGGCGGAGTCCAACTCTCACTGGAAACGAGCCCGAGGTACTGCCGGCAATGAGGACCGGACTCTGGTCTGTTCCTGAGCTTCTGTAGCTCAGGATCAGATCACCAAGGTCCCTACCTTCAGCTGCCATCCTTTTGACTCTGCACCCCACCAGTTTGTCTCCCCCAAAGGTGGTGAGCCCGTGTGAAGAGGGAATCATGTCTCCTCTTCGGCTGTGCCCGGCTGGGCTCCATGGGTTAAAGCCCAGCCCCAAGGTGTATACGCCTCTTCTATGTGATGCTCACAAATGCACCTCATAACATCTTGTTTCCTTTAACCTCTAATGAGGGAACTTTAACGTTCCCATCAACTGTGGCACGCCTGCCTGAATGACCACTATTTTGTCTCTGCTCAGGTTCCCTGAGGACAATCTTCCTGCCTGAACGTGTAAATGATGGCATTTCAAGCTTCTGCTTGCTAGGGGGCACTGGGCTAAGGTTCAACTTATCTATCGTTATAAGCTTCTCTTCTTTCAATAGTGGATCTAACCTACCTCCACCCAGAGACAAGGTTCCTTTATAATGAACTGAGTTTCTGTCAATGGATGGAAGAAATTTGGCTTGCTGATTGTTGGTCTGCGTTTCATTTTTGGGTATTTTCGCAGCAGCATTATCTTGTATCTTTGTCTGTTTGCTCTTTATCGATTCATTTAAATTCTTGAATTTCTTCTTCTCCCAGTAGTTCTTAGTTTTCATCATATTCACTTCTTCAGTGAGATTCTTAATGCACTCTTGATCCCTATGTCTGTTTTGAGTTAGTGCCTGTATCTCACCATTTAAGGACTGAATTTTCTCCTTCAGCCTTTTCCAATCATATTCTGTGCGGTAAAAACTTCTTTCCTTATTCATGGCTTCTTGCTGTCGTCGTGAGTCTTCTTCCTGTAGTTTTAAATGTTCTTGCTGTTGTGAGGCTGGGAACGTTGAGTGGCTCTCGGCCTGCTTCTTCAAGGGTTTTCCCTCCTGGAGAGCTCTTGCCTTCTCATATGACTGATTCCTGTCGGACCTCTGGTTATTTATCTCACTTTCTAAGTGTGGGATTGTCTCAAAGTTCAGGTTTTCGTTTTGTCTTTGAGACTCATCTAGCTGTTTCTTGAGTGAACCAATCTTCTTATTTAGATGCACAATATCTTCCTGAGCTGCTTTCAACTCTTCCTCCACTGCGGTTCTACTCTGATGCTTCTTATCTATTTTTTTAAACCTTTGTATGAAATCCAGAATCAAAACGATCAATTCATCTCTACTCATTTGTTTAACTTCGCATTCTGTTAAAAAATAAGTGTTAATTGGCAGCATTTTGGCTGTTCGACCGATGTATCACAAAAGCTACGAAAAAATGCACTGTTCAATCCAATATGGTAAACCCAACGTCCGAGCTGCTGCTACTTGACTTCTGCAAGTTTGATTCAGACGCTGGATATTCAAGGCATCTGTTCCTTGTGATGTCATAATGGACAGATGCCTTGTCCCTTATGACATCATAACACTTTGGCATCATCAGATTACATCAGTGGAATAATTTCATGTATGCTATGTTGCCAGGCAACAGTAAAGCCAGCTCACTTTCCACCATATTCCTGGGAGGCTTACTGTGTGAAACGATTCTAAAATTCATTAACTCTTATTTGAGGAATTGTTTAAGAGAAGTAGTACTGCTCAGCACGCCACGCTGCCAGAACTCTCTATTCCTGGGAGGCTTACTGTGGAAACGATTATGAGTCTTACTTCCGGCGCCCACCGGACGTAGCGGCATTTTACTGTAATTTGTAGGGTTTTTTGTTTATCTATATTCATGATAGAAGTTACATCTCTCTTTTCAGTTACTGTACAATGTTTGGTAAAATTTGTTCACGGAGACGCTGTCTGCCATCAGAGAGCTGCTCAGTTCAGAGGACAGTTTGTGAGTTTAATCACGGGGAGCGACAGGAACACAGCGTTAAGTTTGGTAATGGAGTGACGGTGAATTAGCAGCGCTGCTAGCAGCTCGTCTCTCTGAAGAACCGACTTTAACAAAGAGAAAAGCAGAGAAACTGGTCAGAGTTCTGAGCTGCAGGTTTGTGCCAACAGTGTAAAACAGCAGAAATACATAATATTAGCTTGGTGTGATGTGAATTTGAGTTTTCATTTGGATTTAAAAAGTCATAAAATTCATGATCTGAATCTTTATCATTATGTTTGGGCCAGCAATACATTTCTATAGTACAAAAAAATATATATCTGGGTTTATTTAGTCCATCACAACCAGAACGTCGAGGTTCTCCGTTGCTGAATGTCGCTGCAAATAATCGGAGAAAAGACCGCAGCTGTCCGTAACCCGGAGAATCTCCCCACTGGACCGGAACCGAACCGAACTGAACCGAACCGAACCACACATTAATCTGTTCTAGAGAACAACTTGCCACTAGAAAGGGCCGTAAGATGCCCCTGTGGAACTCGGGTAACTGCTGTGCTCTAATAATTAGACCAAACTTAATTTGTGGCAGCAACAGGTGTGTTTTGAACGTGCTCCCGAAACCAAAAAGACAGTGTTTCTGTGATAAGAGGTAGTTTTCATAGCCTACCGACAGATAAGGAAACAAAAAGAATTCGGCTAAAAATTCTAAACTTGGAGAGAGAACCCAAAATGCTTTATGTGCTCGTTTCATTGTGTGGACAAAAAGCCAATGGAAGAAAACCTGCATAGGCATCCGAAGCAATTGAGTCAGTGAAGTAGCTAGATATGCTAACATTGAGTGAAATAAATGACATTTTTGTATTCAACATTATAAACAAACAAAAAAAAGCTCCTTGAATAGAAAAGAAAAAGAAAACTCAGTTAAACTGATTACCACAAAATGATGTTGATCAGCAGGTCCTGTTACAAAGTCTACATCTCCACCTTAGTCAGTATAGGTACCTTCCAGTCCGATTTGGCGTCCATCAGTAGGCCACCTTCCCGGCTCCCCTGGCTTGATCAATCTGCAGCCACAGACGATTTCCCTCCTCCCAGGTTTCTTTGGGTAGCATTTTAGCAAACCGGATGCCCAGTTCTTTGCAATAAGTGGATTTTTTGGTCTTCTTCCAGATTTCTTCCTTCAATAATCTTCGTGTAAATAGCACAATAACGGTTCTGTGTTTGTTCTCCATCCTTCGTCCCAGTCGATGAACAACATGCACGTCCCCCTTCAGCCTTGATGCAGATTCAGGAACGATGTGCTTCAGAGTACATATGACTAAAGCCCTGATGTCTTCATCTTTCTCCTCCTTCAGACCTTTTATGCGAAGGCTCCATTTCATTCTGTACCTTTTCTCTGAGCCTCTTCTTAAGACCAGCATTCTCCTCTCGTAGTTTTTCACTTTGCTTTTCCAGCTCTTTATCTTTTGCGGCCCATGTATTTTCAGGCAGTTTGTTTTTTTTTTTGTTTGCAATGAAAAATGAAAAAACGAAAATAGACTAGTTTTTCGTTTATTAAACCAAAATCGGATGACGGCTCGTTATCCGATTTCCCATTTAGTGAACAAAACGAAAATGGGAAAACCGGATAACAAGCGCTCAATTTCGATTTTCATGACAACATTTTTGACAAGATATCTGACCCGCAAGTTCTCTCTGTCAGGCTTACACAGGGTCCCTATCACACATAGACTTTATACAAGCTGCAGAAAGACGATCTGCCAAGCGCAAGTCAGTTTAAGTAATGCTCCTGTGCGCAGTCTGCTTCTGTGTCCCATCGCGCGTGTGCAGTCACCTGTCCTCCTGAATTAAAAAAAACCAAACTATTTCACTTAACAATGTATAGTTATGTATTTATATTTGACTGTTATATTCCAGACAACCACGCACACATATGTAAAACAATAGCTAATTAAAATATTTATTTTACCTGGTTAATGTGATTTTTGCTCCTGAACCTCGCCGCACAGCGTCTTCACGTCAGGGCTGTAAGATGTCACCTTCAGCTTCAAACAGGAGCGTAAGCTGACGTCTGTGAGGCGTGAGCGGTGCTTGTTTTTAATAAAGTTCATGTTGGAGAAGACCTACTCACAGATGTATGTGGATCCGAAGATCGCAAGGACTCCAAATGCACACCTCTTCATGTTGATGTAGCTGTCGGGAATGGCATTCCATGTTTCGAATACAAGTTTGTCCTGTTTGGGAAGGTTTGCAACTTCGCTCCATTTGTGATTCTGAGCGAGAAAGGCCTTCTGATGGCACACATTTTCAAGATCAGCTGTCAAACTCTTGAACTTTGACACCCAGATGTCTTTGTCGGCGATGTCGGCCAGTTCCATCTCTAGATCAGGTTGACTTACACCTGGAAATGCAGTCATATTCAACAGGGATGGATCGATGCTTAGAGGAATGACAGGGAAAGATAAAGTGTCTTTTTCCTCTCTGAACTCACAGAATCGTTTCCCAAATGATGCTTGCATTGCAGTGATTGCAGATTGCAAATATTGCGTATTTATCACATTCCCACCTTGTTGGTATTCTCTCAAAGAGGGGAAGTGATGCAGTGCGACTCGCTGTAAATCCTTGGCCAACACTGTTAGCTTGCGCTCGAATCCCAGCACCTCTTCCAGCAGGTGCAGAGCTGTGCCTCCTTTCCCCTGAAGAGATGTGTTCAATGTGTTCAGGTGCGCTGTCATATCGACCATAAAGTGTAGCTTTTCCAGCCACTCTGGCTGTTCCAGCTCAGGAAAGGTGAGCCCTTTGTTGCTGAGGAATGTTTTCACCTCTTCTACACACGCTGCAAAGCGTTTCAGCACTTCCCCTCTGGACAGCCAACGGACTTTGTTATGCAGCAGGAGATCAGAGTACTTGGTGTCCATCTCATCTAGTAATGAGCGGAACTGATGGTGATTTAAACCTTTTGCCCAGTGTTGTATAGTAACGAAGTAAAAATACTTCACTACTTTACTTAAGTATATTTTAGAGTACTTCATACTTTCCTCGAGTATGAAAATTTTTGATGACTTTCACTTTTACTTCACTATATTTCCGAACTTAATCGCATACTTTTACTCCGATACATTTTCAATGTGTGGTTTAGTTACTCGTTACAAAAAAGCGAGAGAGAAACGCAAGTGTTTTGACCCCACCTACTGATTAGCAAGTAGCAAGTAGGCTACCGAACAAAGTCCGTAGCCTGCTAGCCTGGGCTTGTTCATCACCTCCAATAGGATACACCTGTTTCGCTTCTCCCATTAAACACAAAGCAAGTCTCGCAATCAGCAGCAGCCACATAGAGGAGGAGACGGAGACCACAACGACTGCAACTACGTCGGACACGGCTCCAGGGGAACCACCAGCTGGTGATGAGAGCCCATGGCCTTATTTAAACACAATACACTCTTTCGTGGGTGTTAAAGATTCGTCGTACCGCATGCAGTTTATGTTATTCCTGCCCGAAGATGTGGAAATTCTATCTTACAAAAACTCCCCGTCCAACTTGAAGAAACACATCGAGGTAACGTCTTATGAAATGGTTATAACCCTCCTGTTTCAGTAACTATAGCTTGGTCACTAGACACTACTGTATTGTGAAATCTTGACCATAAATGAACTTTGTTTGGCATTGTTTCAGTTCCACACGTGGTGTATTTAGCTTAGGCCTAATGTTGACTGTAGCAGGCTACCTAGACTCCTCTGTTCAAGGGGGGACAGAAGCCATAGCGATAGCAATTTAGACTAAATTTAACGAATATAGGGAAGGCATGCAAGTTCAAAACCAGGTTTACAGATGCCAATAAGCTGCATTTCCCTCCCAATTCTTTTTTTCTTTTGCATAATGACCAGTTGTGTGCACCACCTATTGACTGTAGCATTGACTGATTCACTGATTTGTGAAGTAGAGTAATCATAACAGATCTTTTTCTTCATGTTGGCTGCATTTTCTGTACTATTTATTTTTCTCATTTTCAGCACTGACCTTACTTGAAGGGAAAACTTAAGGCTTACAAAAATTTTGTATTTTCTGTCCTGGAGGGTTTACTAAGAAGCTGGTTCAGTTGTAAAGCAGGTTAAGTTAACCTTGTGCTATAGGTAAAGCACCTAATTTTCTTAACTAAATGATGCCTGCAGGTATATCTATTAGCAGGTTTAATTTTGCCTGCACTTGGTTGGGTACATTATTTTAAGTGTATTTGACAAGTTTACCAAAATATAAAAAATGTCATTCAAACTGTATTTGCTTTGTTTTACTTTTTACTTGTACTTTTCATTACATTACTTGAGTACATCCATTTTTACAGTAATTTCCATACTTAAGTACAAGAAGTTTCAGATACTTTAAGACTTTAACTCAAGTAACATTTCAGTCAGTGACTTGGACTTTTACCAAAGTCATATTTTGGAGAGGTACTTATACTTTTACTTGACTCTGAGATTTCAGTACTTTATACAACACTGCTTTTGCCATTATTTTGTTGACAATCTGAATGACAACATCCATTACTTCTGTGCATTCCGGAGGAAATGTTTGCGCACACAGTGCTTCCTGATGCAAGATACAATGGAAAGTCAGCAATTTTCTATCCAGTGACTTCTGGAGTAAAGTTACAAAGCCCTTCTGTGCTCCTGTCATGCACGGTGCCCCATCAGTAGCTACTGACACCAGGTGAGTGGTCTTTATTTCTCAAACAGTCCAATACAGCCTCACATATGTCCTCCCCCCGTGTTTGGCCTTTTAGCGGTATTAAATCAATCATTTCTTCCTGTGGCCCGGTAGTGCTCACGTATCAGCAGAACAACGCTATTTGTTCAATGTCATCTTTGTCTTTTTACGCATCACAGGCGATTGAGTAGGCCAAAGCTGAATTGATATCTTCAATCTGCTGTCTGGTGACGTTTTCTGCCATCTTCACAGTTCTGTCCTGGACAGTTTTGGCAGAGAGAGGCATGTCTTTTATTTTCTGCAAAATTTCATCTTTGTTTCTGAAGTCCGAGAAAAGATGTTCTGAAATCTTAACAAATGTTTCTTTGAGATTGTTACACTGAGAGGTGTGGTGTGGAAGAAAAAAACTCCTCAAAGTTGGCTGTAGCATAAACAAAGGTGGTTTATTAGGCCTCCTTCAGCACAGCATGGCTCACAGACAACACAAAATGACATCTTCTCAAGCTTTCTTCCCCCCCCTTTTGGCTCAGCCAACAGTCCTCTTATATACTGTTGTCCCCACCTTCTCCATTAACTGCCCAGCCAATCAAAGTCCGGCAAACATGGGCCTTTCTATAAAAGAGCTGGGTTTGAGGCGGGCCTCCTCTTTGGTAGGTTCCAAGATGGCCGCTACAAGGACACACCCAAAAGGTAACAAACATTTCACAAACAAAAGGATCACATACACATTCTAGAATTTAAATGTTACAGAAAATATTATTGCTTCTTAACATTTACTCACTTCTTCCCCCTCTGGTTTACAAAACTCAGGTAAACGAGAAAGGTAGTCAGCAATAAGATTTTTCTTACCTGGACAATGCTGTATGGTGAACTGGTATGGCTGAAGGGCGAGGCACCAACGTACTATACGGGCATTCTGATGCTGCTTGGAATGCATCCACTTCAGAGGTCTGTGATCAGTTTGCAGAGTAAATTCTCTTCCTAGGAGATAATATTTTAAAGAGTCCAAAGCCCACTTTATTGCAAGTCCTTCCTTTTCTACTGTGGAGTACTTTTTCTCCCGGTCAAAAAGCTTTTTACTTAAGAAAAGGACAGGTTTCTCTTCACCAGCTTCTCCCTGAGCTAGCACTGCTCCAAGACCAACATTTGAAGCGTCCACTTGAACAATAAACGGCTTGGAAAAGTTAGGACTCTGTAAAACAGGAGCTTGACAAATCAGTTTCTTTAAAGATTGAAATGCATGTTCACAGTCCTCCTTCCACATAATTTTAGAAGTAGACCTTTTTGTCAACTCAGTCAGAGGGGCTGCCAAAGTTGAAAAATGGGGTATAAATCTTCTATACCACCCAACTAAGCCCAAAAATGATCTCACTTGCTTCTTTGTTTGAGGTCTGGGAATTGTTTGAATGGCTCTTACTTTTTCAAGTTGTGGCTTTATCTGTCCATGGCCAACAAGGTAGCCCAGATATGTTACTTCTTCTTGTGCCCATGCACACTTGTTCGCATTCAGAGTGAGACCAGCATTCTGGATCCTTGCCATTACCACCTTTAGATGTTGTAGGTGATTCTCCCAAGTTTCACTGTAGATCACAACATCATCCAGGTAGGCGGCAGCAAACTTGGAACAGTCACTAAGAATAATGTCCATCAACCTTTGAAAGGTAGCTGGTGCTCCATGAAGACCAAATGGTAGAACCGTGTAATGAAATAAACCCATTCCTGGAATCTGAAAGGCTGTGTATTCCTTACAGGATGGATCTAAAGGCACTTGCCAGTAACCCTTACATAAATCTAATGTTGTGATGTATTTGGCTTTCCCCAGTCTTTCCAGTAGCTCGTCAATGCGTGGCATGGGATAAGAATCAAAACAGGAAATGCTGTTTAACTTTCTTAAGTCAGAACAAAAACGTAGTTGATTTGAGTCTTTTTTAGGAACCAACACAATGGGATTTGACCACTCACTTCTTGATGGCTCTATAACTCCCATTTCCAGCATCATCTGGACCTCTTTTTTCAGTGGATCCATCATTCTTTCTGGAATCCGGTAAGGCTTAAGACGAACAGGTGTTGTATCTTTCAAAATTATTTTGTGTGTTATAATTTCAGTTCGCCCAGGTTCATCTGCAAACAGGGATGGAAAAGACTGTTTAATCTCACCCAGCTGTTGCCACTGATCAGGAGTCAGATGCTTAGGAGCCTTTTCAGATTTGGTCAATTCTCTGCATGGACTCATTTCAGCTTCCCCATCTTTCGACACAGCACTGTCTTCTGGCTGAACATCTTGTACCATCAGGATCTGCTTCACATCCATTTCTGGAACATTTCTTTCATGATACTCCTTTAATAGATTTACATGAAGCAGTTGCTTTGACTTTTGTTTTTCTGGACAGATAATTTCATAAGTCACTGGTCCTGCTCTTCTAACCACAGTGTAGGGTCCTTGCCATTTAGCAAGCAACTTACTTGGCCCACTGGGCAAGAGTACTAAGACTTTCTGGCCCGTCTTCAGCTCTCTTTCACGGGCACGTCTGTCGTACCATACCTTTTGCTTATGTTGAGCCTTCTCCATATGATCTTTAACTTGTTCTCTGTACTTTTCCAGGTTGTCTCTCATCTGAAGTATGTAGGAGATGATGTTTGTTGGTGAAGCCGCTTCACTGGACCCTGATGCCACTCCAGCCACCCAGTTCTCCTTCAGCATATCCAAAGGGCCTCCAACCTGTCTTCCATAAAGCAACTCAAAAGGAGAAAAACCAGTTGAGGCTTGTGGTACTTCTCTGTAAGCAAACAAAAGGAAAGGCAACCATTTATCCCAGTTTTTGCCAGCATCATCAATAAACTTTCTCAACATTTGTTTTAATGTACCATTAAATCGTTCTACCAAACCATCAGTTTCTGGATGGTATGGAGTAGTACGAATACCTTTTACACCCAGTTGATCATAAAGAGTTTTCATCACTTGTGACATGAAATTGGTACCCTGATCTGTCAGAATCTCCTTTGGGATACCAACTCTGGAGAAAAGGTCTACTAAACACCGAACAATGTGTTTAACCTGCAGAGAACGTAATGGATAAACATCTGGATATCTGGTTGCATAATCACAGATGACTAATGCATATTTATAGCCATTACTGCTCTTAGGTAAAGGACCTATGATATCCATGGCGATTCTCTCGTAAGGAACACTCATTATAGGTAATGTCTGCAACTGGGCACGGTCTGAAACTTTAGTAGGGGCCACCAACTGACAGTCATGACATGTTTTGCAGTATTCAACTACATCTTTATATAATCCTGGCCAGTAAAAACGTTGGGCAACACGATTATAAGTTTTTGCCTGTCCTAAGTGCCCTGACCATGGTATAGTGTGACCCAAATGCAGAATTACTGAACGGTATTCTTTTGGCACAACAAGTCTGGGTTCATCAATGTCTGCTAGATACAAAAGTTTATCCCTTATAATGAAAGGCTCTCCTGCTAAACTTTTAAACTCAGCAGCACTCTCTTTTCCACCATCTTTATGTGCTTTATTAAAGAGAGGTTTCAAAGATGGATCGTTTTCTTGTCTCTCTTTAAAGTTATTAGGAATTTTCCACTGGAAATCAATACATGGAGTTAATGGCAATGCAGGTTCAGGGTGTTTTGACCTGCTTTTGTTCCTATTTTTCTCCTGTCTACGCTGTCGTTTTGATTTCCTGATTTTATTTCCTACTTCATACAGATCATCATCTACATCTGGCAGAGGTTCTAAACCCTTTTTCATGGAACGTGTGGTGACAGCACAGGAATAAGCCACCGAGTTTTCTTGAACCAAACTGTCTAGGATTGGTAAATCTTCTCCTAGGATAACATCATATGCTAACTGATTCAAAACTCCAACAGTCAACATAAAAGCATGTCCTTTAACATTAATAGTGACATCAGCAGTTGGATACTCTTTCTGACATCCATGAACACAAGTAATGTTTACCGGTTTGTTAAAGTTAGGCAGTACATTACTCAACAAAGATGATTTCACCAGAGTTTGTGAGCTACCTGTGTCTGCAAGAGCTTTTACAGCTTTGCCATTTATCACCACATCAACTACATGTTTATGTGGAATCACGTCATCAGAAAGTTCATAATTATGTTCTTTGGAAGGTACCACACATAACTCTACTGACTTACTTTTTCTTAATGGACATAAAGAAGCTTTGTGACCAGGCTGCTGACAATAGTAACAAATGAGACCATACTTTAGTCCAGACTGTGTATACTTCTTACCACCCCTCTTGTCCAAATTGTCAGCATTAGTTGCACCTGGAGGTTTTACCTCCATAGACCTTGGTCTCTCAGTCTCTCTTGACTTAAAAGGTTCTCTGTGAGCAGCCAGGTAACGTTCAGCCAGGTCTGCCGCTTCTTCTCCAGTCTTTGGATTGTTCTCCTTCACCCATGTGCGGACGTCTGGTTGAAGCACACGAAGATACTGCTCCAAAATGATTGTTTCCCCAATCTCTTCTTTACTCCGACTGTCAGGCCGCATCCATCGCTTGTAGAGTCCCTTTATCCGACCGTAGGTTTCACGTACACTCTCTCCCACTGGAACACTGATGCTTCGAAACCGGAATCTGTAGGTCTCTTCTGTTACATTAAACTTAGACAACACAGCAGCTTTAATAGCGTCATAAGAGTCAGACTGGTCCTCATCCATTCCAGCATATGCCTCAAGGGCTTTTCCAGTCAATAATGTGACCACTCTAGCAGCCCATTCAGCTGGTTGCCATCCCCATGTTTTAGCAATGCGTTCAAAACGTATGAAAAAACTTTCAGGATCCTCACCCTCCTTAAAGTCAGGTATTCTCGGATCACCTCCACGGGTTGGTTCCACTCTTTGTGCTGGAGCTCCTTGTGCTATATGCCGCTGGGGCTGAGATGGAGAATGAGGTTCAGCTTGGTAATCAGAGGCTCCTTGGACTTCCTCTGTTGCAGACAGCTGAGACAGTGTCCTAGTCTCTCGCTTTGGGAAAGCTGCTTCTGTAGAAATGCCAGTCTCGATAGACAGCTCATGTTCAGCATAAACATCACTTCGCAGTTTTGGCATGTTACTGCGCAACTGTTTAATCTGATCAAACAGTATTGCTTCTGTTCGTTTAGAACGTCGCATAAATTCTCTTATTTCATCAAAGATGTCAGATTCAGAATGTTCTTTACTCACAGCACCAACTGTGGTCTGCTTAGGCCACACAACCGGTTCAAAAATGTCTTCACCAGCCATGGCTCCTTCAGGTAATGAATCCGGCTCTGCTGGTCCTCCGCTTTGTCCTTCTTCCATCTCAGAAAGGGGGCTTTTCTTTGTCCCACGAGTTCTTCCACGTCCTACTCCTCTCATTTAGCCTGTCGTCTTCCTTCATTCACAGGCGTAAACCATCCCACTTCTGACACCACTGTTACACTGAGAGGTGTGGTGTGGAAGAAAAAACCTCCTCAAAGTTGGCTGTAGCATAAACAAAGGTGATTTATTAGGCCTCCTTCAGCACAGCATGGCTCACAGACAAGACAAAATGACATCTTCTCAAGCTTTCTTCCCCCCCCTTTTGGCTCAGCCAACAGTCCTCTTATATACTGTTGTCCCCACCTTCTCCATTAACTGCCCAGCCAATCAAAGTCCGGCAAACATGGGCCTTTCTATAAAAGAGCTGGGTTTGAGGCGGGCCTCCTCTTTGGTAGGTTCCAAGATGGCCGCTACAAGGACACACCCAAAAGGTAACAAACATTTCACAAACAAAAGGATCACATACACATTCTAGAATTTAAATGTTACAGAAAATATTATTGCTTCTTAACAGAGATAATCTCCATCTGTAAATGGCTTACCATGCTTGATTATTTCCTGAGTAGCCACGAAACTGGCACATGTAGTGGAATTTGCGTCTTAATCCACTTCTTGAAGTGACTCTTGCTAGCTTCAGCCTTCCGCATCAGCTCCGAAACGGCCTTTTTTCTCTCCTCTCCCTCGGGATATTTTTTAGCAAAGACGGAGTGTTTGCTCTTGAAATGTCTTTCAACATTTGACTTTTTGTTGTTTGCCAGTCTTTCGCCACATATTAAGCAGACAGGTGAACCAGTTTCATCAGCGGTGAAAGCAAAATGATCTGTCCACGTAGCATTAAATGTTCTGCCATCTTCAGAATGTTTCCTTTTCTCTGATTTATTCATGATTTATCTCCCAGGCAAGGATCAAAAATTCAATAAATCAGTGCGCTAAAAAAAAAAACGCGGTCTGCCAGACATGTGGGGTACGTCAGGAATGCCTGTCGCACATCGGCGGACATGACGTATATTTTGGGTGCTAAAACAGTTCAAAAGTTTTTGTTTTAATGTTAAAAGTTTACCGTAATCTTCAGATTTAGAAAACTGTGAGGAGGTCCAGTTCAAAGAAATTTCCTCAAGCAGAGGTCCGCAATATCGTCTATTTGCAGTATGACAATATCGGAATACATGGTGTTAAAAAAAAAAATAATACAGGTTAAAATAATTTCAAAGAAGTTTATTAGCACTGAAACACAGGATAACATTGTGTGGCTGCAGTTTAAATTAAAAATAACTAAATTATGTATTCAAAAATAAAGAAAGTGCTTAAGAAAAAATAGCAGCTTCAGTTTCCTTTTGTTTGAACAATCTCAATATTTCTGCTCAACAAAACAACTCTCAAAACACCTGAACTATTTCTCTTACAGATTTCTCTTACATCTGTCTTCCCCCAATTTCCCTTGCTCAGTGTGAGAATTGAGCTTTGGCTTGCCCTGCCAACATTTTAAATCTGGGCTTGAAGGAGGTCAGGGCCATTCTCATGCACATGTGCAGATGCTCATTGGTGAGCTTGGAACGATATTTTGTTTTTATCATGTTCATTGTAGAGAACGCTGCCTCACAGCTGTATGTGGAGCCGAACATGGTCAAGATAAACAGGGCCACTTTTTTCAGATCTGGGATAGCTGTCTCAGAAACCATCTGGAGCCAGAATGTGGTAGTTTCGGTTCTTGCAAACTGCTCTTTCAGGGCCACATCTGCCTGGAGGTCAATCATTTGCATCTGGAGAGGCCCAGTGTTTGCCCACTTGAAGTGATGTGTGACATCATTTGTGAATGCTCTGACATCAGTGATGAGAAATGGATTCTGTATGAAGAGGGTGAGCTCCTCTCCAATGCTGAAGCTATCAAAGCGTTTGCTGAAGTTTTCAATCAACTTGTCAACAAAGTCAACAAAAGAGGAGACATCTCTATGACCCTGCACCTGTTCTTTCACTTTTGGGAAGTGTGTGTAGTCTCCTTGCAGATCTTCTTTATACACCTGAAGTTTTCGTTGAAATGAGCGGACAGCTGTCATCAGATCACAAATGGAATTGTTCTTTCCCTGCAGCTGCAAATTAAGCCCATTCAGGTGTGACATGATATCAGCCAAAAAAGCTACGATACCCATGTTTTTCTCGTCATTTAGAAAGACAGAAAAGTTGGCTGCTTTCTGACTTTCCAGTTGTTCCAAGAAAGCTGTTACTTCATGTCTAATTGACCAAAATCGCTCTAGCACCCTGCCTTTGCTGAGCCATCTAACATTGTTGTGTAGCAAAAGATCATCAGAGTTTGCATCAACCTCTTTGAGAAATTCCCTGAGCATGCGATGCTGACAAGAAGAAGATGCCCTGAGAAAGTTTATGATTTTCATCATTGTCTTCATCACCTCAGCATACTCATCTGACAGGGTGGAGCAAAGGACAGCCTGATGAATAATGCAGTGGTAAGAGATCAGGTCAGCGTTGTCTTCTTTCAACCTTGCCACAGCTCCCTTTTCTCTCCCTATCATGGCAGGGGCTCCATCAGTGGTTATTGATATCACTTGTTTTGGCTCTATTCCTCGCTTTGCTAGCATTTCCTTAATGGCCAGGTAGATGTCTTCTCCTTTGGTAGTGGTCTGCAGGGGAGTCACACCTAAGAGGTCTTCACAGAACTGATTTTTCTCCCTGTTTAAGAATCTTATGTAAACCAATAGCTGAGCATTGTCAGACACATCAGTAGATTCATCCACAGCCAGGCCAACACACGGTGCCTTACAAATAGCTTCTTCCAGCTGGGACAGTGAATCTTGAGCTAGTATCTCACTTCTCCTTGTGGCTGTGCAGGCTGACGGGTATTTTCTCTATTTTGTCACAGAGCTCATCTTTTTCTTTACCATCAAGTAACGCCTCTGCTATTTCAGTCATGCACTCTTTCACAATACTTGCATCTGTAAAGGGCTTTTTGTGTTTCCCTAAAACCCAAGCAACACGGAGGGAACATTCATTAGCACCCTGTTGTGCGCTGAAAGCACGGCTTAATATCCTGGTGGACTGATCATATTGGGCAGTGAGACTTCGAATTTTCTGCGTCCGGAGTTCGGACTTAGGGGGGTATGATTGGTCAAATGCTTTGTGCTTAGTCTCATAGTGACGCTTGACATTGGCACTTTTAATAAGTGCCACGGTTTCGGAGCATATGAGGCACACTGGTTTCGTGCTCGCGGGTGGAAGAATGAACATGTATGCATCAGTCCATTCCGTGTTGAACGCTCGATTTTCGGCATCTACTTTTCTCTTTTTAGAAAGCGCCATAGTGTTTGCACCTCTTCTGACTGTAATTCACGCCCTGTCTTCCTGTATCACCTCCCTGCGTTTCTCGCTTCAATCGCTTTTCGCTCGCCTTTCACCTCCTCTTCCTTATATCACACTGCGTGGATGTCTGTGCCTGGCTACAAACCTCTGCTTCGGTTTGCTCATACAACTCGCTCTGAGTTCAAGCTGGCGATTTGATTCGCTAGTTGAACCACGTGGTTAGTATGACTCGCACGCGATTGGTTTGTAGCTTCCAATCCTTGCTCAGTGCAGTGCTGGTAAAAGCACTTGTGTCAGATAGGGAAAAAAATAAATGCTCCGGTTTAAAATTAATTCTCCCGTCAAAATTAACAAATATTTTAACAATTTATTCCGGGTCCGGATGGGATGGCATATGGGTCCGTATCCGGACCGAGGTCCGTTGGTTGCGGACCACGGCTCTGTAGGTTCAGTCTGATCAGTCCGATTCTGTTTAAATTGGGAAACATTAATGCCAGTATTGCCACAGGCATGTGTGTCTGTGTATATATATACATATATATATATATATATATATATATATATATATATATATATATATATATATAGAGAGAGAGAGAGAGAGAGAGAGAGAGAGATTAAAACCAAAGAGTTCAACATAGTAATGTTGATTGATTAAGTTATGGAGGAAATGAGGACAACTTACTTTTTTATTTTTTCTGCAAGACCCAGCATGTAACGCCAGCATCTGAAGAGGCATTGTTATACCACAAGTTATACAGGGCACCTGAGGCATTTTCGCAAACTCCTCCGCATCAAATGGAAGTGGACTTGTCTCCAGTTCTTCCTGGACGGGTACCAGGAAGAGGACTATTTTCCCATTATTTGAAGCAGAACAGAGCAGCTTGCCGCTGTACCCTTCAGCATCCATTGGGATTATTGACAATTTCCTTTGACCACCTCCACCTGAGATAAAATAAAGATATGCATTTATTGGTGTAACCTGAACATTTTACAAATCAAAATAAATATTAACAATCTTATTAAAGAGGAATCATTTTAACCTGATGCTTTATGGAACATCCATCTTCCCTTCAGTTGTTTAAGTTTGATAAACTCGTCCTCCAACTGACTGACAATCTGTTATATATAATGCATACTACTATAAGAACACCAATACAAAATAAATTATGAATGAAATATTATGAGTAAATGATAATTATTGTCATTTATTACCTCCTCATGCCTGCTGTCGTCAGAAAAAGAAAGCACCCTTCTCCCTAACCCTGCATGTGCTAAGGGAAGTTCATCAGAACTTTTTGGGGTTAGATTGGTGGGGCCTGGCAATATGCATATTCCAATGTTGGAGATTTTTGTAGAACGAGTTGAGGCGATAATCCTCTGTTTGCCTTTTTTCAGGTCTGACTTTTGAAACAGATTTGGAAATTGCCTTTGAGAATAAAGATAATAATAATATTTTGAGACAAAACATCCAGTAAAGGCAGAGTCCATAAAATAAAAAAACAACAATGAAAAAACATATATGAAATAAATACATAACTGCTATCTACTTCGTTTCCAATTTTAAAAAGAAATTCAAATCTTACCGTTTTAATGCCTGGTTGACCCGTGTTGAAGAATTTGAAGCCAAAGGGCCAGAATTGTTGCCGATATTAGGGCATGAACTTGTTGAGGGAGAGCTTGTATTTCCCACAAGTTCCCTTGTGAGTGCTGTAGCCAAGGCATGAGCCATGTTTCCAACTATCTGCTTTTGAGACAACAAATAAATCTCAATTATATAGACCAATCAACACCTGAGTTGCTAAAAGTTTTGGAATCATAAATATAAAAATATCTTGTAAATCGAAAAATTTATGTGTTTTCCACATTTGAGTCAGTGTTAAATTTTTCACTTTATAAATTGCATAGTTGAAAAAGGACATACACAAATTAAATATGGAATATTTTATTAATTATCTGCCAAATAATTAATAAAATATAATTATAATAAATTATAATAAAAGTCGTCACATAAGCCTACATTATTGTCGGCATCATAAAAATAGCTGAGCATGGTGATAAACGTAGACATAGCTGTAATGGGCCAGGAAGATACTGTTTTAAACTGTACCGATGCGTGATACTAATCGAGGACTAATAGTAGCTTAGCTAACGTAGACATGAGCTATTGCTAACATAGAAGGGCGAGAACTTTGGGTCGAACTACTTGAAAAGTAAAACTTAATCTGAAATAATCTAAAAAATACAGTCAGTAAAACGTGCAAATTTTATCATCCACTTACTTCGGATGGTAGACCACGAACACGATCACTCTGCTGACCCGCCATTCACTTGTTTCTTCTCTCAGTTTGAATGAAGGCTTTTCCCAGTCAGAGCAGAATAAACTTCCACCACCTAGTGGTCGAATTTTTTACCCAAGTAATTACAGTTGTATAGGTCCCAAATGCGGATTCATATATAAACAATCTTATAGTATTAAAAAGTAGTCGTGGGTGTAATGACGTGTATTTTTCTCTCACAAAAATATGTCTAAGCCACGAGACAAGTAAAGAGAGAAATACGTATTGAACTATGGAAAAAAGAAACAATTCCGAAGAAAACTCAGATGTCCCAGCTTTTACTAGCATGTAAATGCACCATCTACACACAAATCTTGGAGCTTCCACCGAGGCGTGAAATGAGTCTCAAAAATAGTTGTGCACTCGTAACCGGATTTGTGTGTAACTGCAGTTTTGCGTGTGCGTACCAGGTGATTTGTGTGTACTTTTTCAACATGTATTTTATTTTTAAGGTTTACAAATCCTGTTACGCACACTACAAATCTTTTTAAGCACGCACAAATCTTTTTACGCACGCACAAATCTTTTTAAGCACGCACAAATCTTTTTACGCACGCACAAATCCTACTACGCACGCACAAATCTTTCTGACACTATTTTCACTCCATATCTGTATTACTTTATCTTTCTCTCTGTAGTTAGAGAACCTGACGATGATTGATCGTGGAGGGGCGGAGTCTTTAGGTTTCATATTAAGCTACCGGTGGGCCCTCTCTATATCTAGATTCATATCTTGTGGTAATTTGAGTGAAGTGCGCATCAAATCAGTCACGAAGAAAATCATGTCGTTCTTTTCTTCTCCTTCAGGTATCCCATAGATCATTGCGTCTCGCTCTTGACTCGAGGTCTTCACACTTAGCTGAGAGATTAGCTTCTCTTTGTAGCATGTAGCGCATCAAGCGGTCATGGCGGAGCAGCTGATCCTCAGCGTCGCTCACTCTTTAGTTGGTGTCTGTAATTTGCTGCTCCAGTTTTGTCGTTCGCTCAAGCACGTCTTTCAGTGATGCTTCAACCCTTGATAAAGTGACTTTAGTATCGTGTGAAGCATCTGTGTGTTCCTTTCTCAGTTGTATTAGCTCTGCAATCACAATCTCCATGTTGTTTTTCTGTTCACTTACGACCATCGTAGTTTCTGGAAATTGGCAGGTTTCTTTTCGCGCAGTCGTTTTACTTTTCTTATCCGCTTCTTTCCTGAGAGTAGACATCTTTGTAATTCGTCGAATATATTTAAAAAAAAGAAGGCAGAAGCTGCCTAACGGAGCTGCTGGATTGTGACGGTGATCGTGTGTATCACACCTGGTGCTGAGTGTGTCCCACTGTTTCAAAGGAATAAAAAAACCAACGCAGAGTACTATTCCTGTGTGATCCTTTCCACATCTGTTACAAGTGCACTAGTTGTGTAATACTGTACTAATGCACTACTACTTCAATTTTTCTTCAGATAATAAACTGAACATTGTTTAAACCTTAGAATATTCTAGATACTTAGGACCTAACCCTGCTTTAAGCTTCAGCAGAACTCTATCATTGACTGCTGTGTTTCTGTTCGCTGGTGTTCTCCAACAAACCTCTGAGATGGACTGTTTTCTAATTACATGACTTTCCTTGTTTTCCTTTTTAGTGTCTCAAAGTATACAAATGCTTGCCGACCTCTTATTTGTAGAACATTTTGCAACCTGCTACTTTCTGTTGGTTTATTATTCTATAAAATCACGATAAAATACATTAAATGAGTGGTGGGAATGTAGGATCTCTTTTTTCTTCTTTAAGTTCAAGATGTATAAATCCTTTTTCGAGGCACTGCAATACTCAGTTTAATCTCCAGCACAATAAATCCCAGATTTTGAATAATTGTTTGTTTGATCTCTTCTATTTTTGTATGAAACAGCCACAGCTTTCATCACGTTTGTATGGTTCAAAACCATACAAACGTGATTAATGCGATCTTTTAATGTGATTTTTATAGTTTTCAATCAAGTTTTGTATTCGCTGCTTCTCCCAACACCGGTGTTTTGATATTCTGCTGCCCCCTGGTGACAAAGAATGATAACCGCAGCCTCATTTTTTATTCCCCCGCCTAAAACATCAGCAGGCTGGTACTCTGAGGAAGACAACATTAAGACATGACGTGCTTTTCATTCGTTGAATTTTATGCTGTAACAAGGGTTAATAAGAGTTTTAAATGCAACTTCTTTTAAAGTTGCTTTCTACTGACTACAGTCAGTAAAAGGGCTTAAAATGCTGCTAGTGTTTGAAAAGTGATGATGAAAAAGGATATTTTTTCATATTTTTATCCAATAAAATCTTCTGTTGAGTTCTACTGTGTTTTATGAAAGCTTTCCTCCTCTTTTAAAGTTTGATATATATATATATATATATATATATATATATATATATATATATATATATATATATATACAGTACAGACCAAAGGTTTGGACACACCTTCTCATTGAATTCAATGAGTAGGTGTGTAGAAACTTTTGGTCTGTACTGTATATATCTTCTTTTAAAGCTGAAGTTATATATATATATAACTTCAGCTTTAAAATAATATATATATATATATATATATATATATATATATATATATATATATATATATATATATATATATATACAGGCTTGTCAGATTAATAGTACCTTTCAAAAACAAGTTTTTAGCACGTATTAAACATGCTATGAAATATAAATATGTTAAAACATCTAATTAATCATATAATGTCTTACTTGGTGATGGAACTACTAACAAAGAAACTTTTCAGTCATATTCTAATTTATGGAATGTGTATTTGCTGAGTATATTTGCTTTAGTATAGCAAATATTAAAGACCCAAAAACCTTGTTTTGGCTCTGGTTTGGGGCTGTCAGTGAGTAAAGTGACCATCGATGTTACTGGACTCTATAAAATGTGGCTTAAAGCTGAGATGCTGATGTTTGGACATGTAAAATGTATATATTCTCTCTGCATATGAATCTATAAATAGTTTGGTTTCTGTCAGTTTTGTAAAGATACAAGAGAGAACCAAAGCGAATTTCTCTTTTACATGACCAGTACTTTAATTTTACTTTGCTGTAAAAATAACCATTAAATGGTTTCAAATTTAACAAACTCTATGCTTTAGGAAATATTTTGCCCTATTTGATGTTTGATCTGAATTGATTAGCTACTTAAGCACCTGAACTTCTGATTATCTGTCAGAAAATGTGTGCAGTTCATCTTATTTTGTGTTAATTGAACCGTCATTGCGTGTGACGTTAAGCTGACAGACTGACATAAAAAACACCCTGTTTTCACCTGGACATATTGCATCATTTGTTCATAGAACGTGGCAATATTCAGATCAATCATCAAATAGGATGAAATATTTCATAAAGCATAAAGAGCCAAAGTTTGTTAAATTTTAAACCACGACTCCTGCTAAGTAAAATTAAATTATGGGCCATTATAAAGAGAAATTGGCTTTTTTCTCTCTTGTTTCTAGAGCTGACAGAAACCAAACTATAGATTTATTAGCAGAGATAAAATATATTTTACATATCCAAACATCAGCATCTCAGCATTAAGCCACATTTTATAGAATCCAATAATAACTAAATAAAGAGTTAACTGCCCCAACCAGACCCAAAAAAGGTTTTGCGTCTTTATTATTTGCTATACTAAAGACACATCATATCTTAATTTATTGCATTCTCGTGTAAGTTTTGGCTTTATTCTTAGCACTAGAAAAGAAAAGGTCGTCCAGTGACTGTGGGTGCATCAGCACTCTAACCC
The DNA here is from genome assembly GCF_002775205.1 of Xiphophorus maculatus. NCBI lineage: Eukaryota > Metazoa > Chordata > Actinopteri > Cyprinodontiformes > Poeciliidae > Xiphophorus > Xiphophorus maculatus. The sequence continues at coordinate 26,588 of NW_019369773.1, read as the reverse complement.
CCCTTCATTCCCACCAACTTGCAACACAAAGTTACACCCTTAGCCTAAAAACTTCTTTTCCTGAATAGTCAAAATAATCGGGGCACCAGGAGAAAAACTTTGCATCCAATCCAATCATCAATCCATTCATCCAATTATCCAATTGATAGTTGTTACCGTCCCTCATCCTGAGCAGCCAAGTAGAGAGGAACAACTCCCTTTTAACAGGAAGACACTCCAGCTTAGAGAGACTGATCATATTCTATGACCTGTTCAAAATTAAGACGACTAAGAAAACAAAAAATATAGAAACATTAGGACTGGAAGCCATTTTATGAGGCCATGTAAGGAGTGTGTGCTAAAAAGAATCTGAACTAGATAAGTTCATACTCTTTGTATCTCTAACAGCCAGTGAGTGAGACACAGAGGTAAATTTAAAAGACACCAATTGACCTAATCACTTTTTCCCTGAAGGTAGGAGAAACCGGAGCACCCGGAGAAAACCTATGTATTGAGTTTAAAGTGTGTCCATTTAAAGAATGTCTCCAAATGTTAGTGAGTGAGAGACTAAGGTAAATTTAAAAGAGACCAATTAGCCTAATCACTTTTTCCCCGAAGGTAGGAAAAACCGGAGCACCCGGAGAAAACCTTTGCATTTAAAGAGATGGGATGCATATCAGGAGGCATCCTAACCAGATTTTCCGGCTCAAGAACTCAATGGCCTTGAATTTGGAGGCACCGATCCTCATCCCGGCCACTTCGCACTCGGCTGCGAATCGCTCCAGTGAAAGCTGTAGATCACGACCTGATGAAGGCAGAAGGACCACATCTTCTGCAAAAAGCAGAGATCTGATCCTAAGGCCACCAAATCGGATCCCCTCAACACCTTGGCTGTGCCTAAAAATTCTGTCAATAAGAGTATTGAATAGAATTAATGACAAAGATTAGCCTTGGCGGAGTCCAACTCTCACTGGAAACGAGCCCGAGGTACTGCCGGCAATGAGGACCGGACTCTGGTCTGTTCCTGAGCTTCTGTAGCTCAGGATCAGATCACCAAGGTCCCTACCTTCAGCTGCCATCCTTTTGACTCTGCACCCCACCAGTTTGTCTCCCCCAAAGGTGGTGAGCCCGTGTGAAGAGGGAATCATGTCTCCTCTTCGGCTGTGCCCGGCTGGGCTCCATGGGTTAAAGCCCAGCCCCAAGGTGTATACGCCTCTTCTATGTGATGCTCACAAATGCACCTCATAACATCTTGTTGCCTTTAACCTCTAATGAGGGAACTTTAACGTTCCCATCAACTGTGGCACGCCTGCCTGATTGACCACTATTTTGTCTCTGCTCAGGTTCCCTGAGGACAATCTTCCTGCCTGAACGTGTAAATGTTGGCATTTCAAGCTTCTGCTTGCTAGGGGGCATTGGGCTAAGGTTCAACTTATCTACTTTTATGAGCTTCTCTTCTTTCAATAGTGGATCTAACCTACCTCCACCCAGAGACAAGGTTCCTTTATAATGAACTGAGTTTCCGTCAATGGATGGAAGAAATTTGGCTTGCTGATTGTTGGTCTGCGTTTCATTTTTGGGTATTTTTGCAGCAGCATTATCTTGTATCTTTGTCTGTTCTCTCTTTATCGATTCATTTAAATCCTTGAATTTCTTCTTCTCCCAGTAGTTCTTAGTTTTCATCATATTCACTTCTTCAGTGAGATTCTTAATGCACTCTTGATCCCTGTGTCTGTTTTGAGTTAGTGCCTGTATCTCACCATTTAAGGACTGAATTTTCTCCTTCAGCCTTTTCCAGTCATATTCTGTGCGGTAAAAACTTCTTTCCTTATTCATGGCTTCTTGCTGTCGTCGTGAGTCTTCTTCCTGTAGTTTTAAATTTTCTTGCTGTTGTGAGGCTGGGAGCGTTGAGTGGCTCTCGGCCTGCTTCTTCAAGGGTTTTCCCTCCTGGAGAGCTCTTGCCTTCTCATATGACTGATTCTCGTGGGACCTCTGGTTCATTATCTCACTTTCTAAGTGTGGGATTGTCTTAAAGTTCAGGTTTTCGTTTTGTCTTTGAGACTCATCTAGCTGTTTCTTGAGTGAACCAATGTTCTGATTTAGGTGCACAATTTCTTCCTGAGCTGCTTTCAACTCTTCCTCCACTGCGGTTCTACTCTGATGCTTCTTATCTATTTTTTTAAACCTTTGTATGAAATCCAGAATCAAAACGATCAATTCATCTCTACTCATTTGTTTAACTTCGCATTCTGTTAAATAATAAGTGTTAATTGGCAGCATTTCGACTGTCCGACTGATGTATCACAAAAGCTACGAAAAAATGCACTGTTCAATCCAATATGGTAAACCCAACGTCCGAGCTGCTGCTACTTGACTTCTGCAAGTTTGATTCAGACGCTGGATATTCAAGGCATCTGTTCATTGTGATGTCATAAGGGACAGATGCCTTGTCCCTTATGACATCATAACACTTTGGCATCATCAGATTACATCAGTGGAATAATGTCATGTATGCTATGTTGCCAGGCAACAGCAAAGCCAGCTCACTTTCCACCATATTCCTGGGAGGCTTACTGTGTGAAACGATTCTAAAATTCATTAACTCTTATTTGAGGAATTGTTTAAGAGAAGTAGTACTGCTCAGCACGCCACGCTGCCAGACCTCTCTATTCCTGGGAGGCTTACTGTGGAAACGATTATGAGTCTTACTTCCGGCGCCCACCGGACGTAGCGGCATTTTACTGTAATTTGTAGGGTTTTTTGTTCATCTATATTCATGATAGAAGTTACATCTCTCTTTTCAGTTACTGTACAATGTTTGGTAAAACTTGTTCACGGAGACGCCGTCTGCCATCAGAGAGCTGCTCAGTTCAGAGGACAGTTTGTGAGTTTAATCACGGGGAGCGACAGGAACACAGCGTTAAGTTTGGTAATGGAGTGACGGTGAATTAGCAGCGCTGCTAGCAGCTCGTCTCTCTGAAGAACCGACTTTAACAAAGAGAAAATCAGAGAAACTGGTCAGAGTTCTGAGCTGCAGGTTTGTGCCAACAGTGTAAAACAGCAGAAATACATAATATTAGCTTGGTGTGATGTGAATTTGAGTTTTCATTTGGATTTAAAAAGTCATAAAATTCATGATCTGAATCTTTATCATTATGTTTGGGCCAGCAATACATTTCTATAGTACAAAAAATATATATCTGGGTTTATTTAGTCCATCACAACCAGAACGTCGAGGTTCTCCGTTGCTGAGTGTCGCTGCAAATAATCGGAGAAAAGACCGCAGCTGTCCGTAACCCGGAGAATCTCCTCACTGGACCCGAACCGAACCGAACCGAACCACACATTAATCTGTTCTAGAGAACAACTTGCCACTAGAAAGGGCCGTAAGATGCCCCTGTGGAACTCGGGTAACTGCTGTGCTCTAATAATTAGACCAAACTTAATTTGTGGCAGCAACAGGTGTGTTTTGAACGTGCTCCCGAAACCAAAAAGACAGTGTTTCTGTGATAAGAGGTAGTTTTCATAGCCTACCGACAGATAAGGAAACAAAAAGAATTCGGCTAAAAATTCTAAACTTGGAGAGAGAACCCAAAATGCTTTATGTGCTCGTTTCATTGTGTGGACAAAAAGCCAATGGAAGAAAACCTGCATAGGCATCCGAAGCAATTGAGTCAGTGAAGTAGCAAGATATGCTAACATTGAGTGAAATAAATGACATTTTCGTATTCAACATTATAAACAAACAAACAAAAAAAGCTCCTTGAATAGAAAAGAAAAAGAAAACTCAGTTAAACTGATTACCACAAAATGATGTTGATCAGCAGGTCCTGTTACAAAGTCTACATCTCCACCTTAGTCAGTATAGGTACCTTCCAGTCCGATTTGGCGTCCATCAGTAGGCCACCTTCCCGGCTCCCCTGGCTTGATCAATCTGCAGCCACAGACGATTTCCCTCCTCCCAGGTTTCTTTGGGTAGCATTTTAGCAAACCGGATGCCCAGTTCTTTGCAATAAGTGGATTTTTTGGTCTTCTTCCAGATTTCTTCCTTCAATAATCTTCGTGTAAATAGCACAATAACGGTTCTGTGTTTGTTCTCCATCCTTCGTCCCAGTCGATGAACAACATGCACGTCCCCCTTCAGCCTTGATGCAGATTCAGGAACGATGTGCTTCAGAGTACATATGACTAAAGCCCTGATGTCTTCATCTTTCTCCTCCTTCAGACCTTTTATGCGAAGGCTCCATTTCATTCTGTACCTTTTCTCTGAGCCTCTTCTTAAGACCAGCATTCTCCTCTCGTAGTTTTTCACTTTGCTTTTCCAGCTCTTTATCTTTTGCGGCCCATGTATTTTCAGGCAGTTTGTTTTTTTTTTTGTTTGCAATGAAAAATGAAAAAACGAAAATAGACTAGTTTTTCGTTTATTAAACCAAAATCGGATGACGGCTCGTTATCCGATTTCCCATTTAGTGAACAAAACGAAAATGGGAAAACCGGATAACAAGCGCTCAATTTCGATTTTCATGACAACATTTTTGACAAGATATCTGACCCGCAAGTTCTCTCTGTCAGGCTTACACAGGGTCCCTATCACACATAGACTTTATACAAGCTGCAGAAAGACGATCTGCCAAGCGCAAGTCAGTTTAAGTAATGCTCCTGTGCGCAGTCTGCTTCTGTGTCCCATCGCGCGTGTGCAGTCACCTGTCCTCCTGAATTAAAAAAAACCAAACTATTTCACTTAACAATGTATAGTTATGTATTTATATTTGACTGTTATATTCCAGACAACCACGCACACATATGTAAAACAATAGCTAATTAAAATATTTATTTTACCTGGTTAATGTGATTTTTGCTCCTGAACCTCGCCGCACAGCGTCTTCACGTCAGGGCTGTAAGATGTCACCTTCAGCTTCAAACAGGAGCGTAAGCTGACGTCTGTGAGGCGTGAGCGGTGCTTGTTTTTAATAAAGTTCATGTTGGAGAAGACCTGCTCACAGATGTATGTGGATCCGAAGATCGCAAGGACTCCAAATGCACACCTCTTCATGTTGATGTAGCTGTCGGGAATGGCATTCCATGTTTCGAATACAAGTTTGTCCTGTTTGGGAAGGTTTGCAACTTCGCTCCATTTGTGATTCTGAGCGAGAAAGGCCTTCTGATGGCACACATTTTCAAGATCAGCTGTCAAACTCTTGAACTTTGACACCCAGATGTCTTTGTCGGCGATGTCGGCCAGTTCCATCTCTAGATCAGGTTGACTTACACCTGGAAATGCAGTCATATTCAACAGGGATGGATCGATGCTTAGAGGAATGACAGGGAAAGATAAAGTGTCTTTTTCCTCTCTGAACTCACAGAATCGTTTCCCAAATGATGCTTGCATTGCAGTGATTGCAGATTGCAAATATTGCGTATTTATCACATTCCCACCTTGTTGGTATTCTCTCAAAGAGGGGAAGTGATGCAGTGCGACTCGCTGTAAATCCTTGGCCAACACTGTTAGCTTGCGCTCGAATCCCAGCACCTCTTCCAGCAGGTGCAGAGCTGTGCCTCCTTTCCCCTGAAGAGATGTGTTCAATGTGTTCAGGTGCGCTGTCATATCGACCATAAAGTGTAGCTTTTCCAGCCACTCTGGCTGTTCCAGCTCAGGAAAGGTGAGCCCTTTGTTGCTGAGGAATGTTTTCACCTCTTCTAGACACGCTGCAAAGCGTTTCAGCACTTCCCCTCTGGACAGCCAACGGACTTTGTTATGCAGCAGGAGATCAGAGTACTTGGTGTCCATCTCATCTAGTAATGAGCGGAACTGATGGTGATTTAAACCTTTTGCCATTATTTTGTTGACAATCTGAATGACAACATCCATTACTTCTGTGCATTCCGGAGGAAATGTTTGCGCACACAGTGCTTCCTGATGCAAGATACAATGGAAAGTCAGCAATTTTCTATCCAGTGACTTCTGGAGTAAAGTTACAAAGCCCTTCTGTGCTCCTGTCATGCACGGTGCCCCATCAGTAGCTACTGACACCAGGTGAGTGGTCTTTATTTCTTTATTTCTCAAACAGTCCAATACAGCCTCACATATGTCCTCCCCCCGTGTTTGGCCTTTTAGCGGTATTAAATCAATCATTTATTCCTGTGGCCCGGTAGCGCTCACGTATCAGCAGAACAACGCTATTTGTTCAATGTCATCTTTGTCTTTTTACGCATCACAGGCGATTGAGTAGGCCAAAGCTGAATTGATATCTTCAATCTGCTGTCTGGTGACGTTTTCTGCCATCTTCCCAGTTCTGTCCTGGACAGTTTTGGCAGAGAGAGGCATGTCTTTTATTTTCTGCAAAATTTCATCTTTGTTTCTGAAGTCCGAGAAAAGATGTTCTGAAATCTTAACAAATGTTTCTTTGAGATAATCTCCATCTGTAAATGGCTTACCATGCTTGATTATTTCCTGAGTAGCCACGAAACTGGCACATGTAGTAGAATTTGCGTCTTAATCCACTTCTTGAAGTGACTCTTGCTAGCTTCAGCCTTCTGCATCAGCTCCGAAACGGCCTTTTTTCTCTCCTCTCCCTCGGGATATTTTTTAGCAAAGACAGAGTGTTTGCTCTTGAAATGTCTTTCAACATTTGACTTTTTGTTGTTTGCCAGTCTTTCGCCACATATTAAGCAGACAGGTGAACCAGTTTCATCAGCGGTGAAAGCAAAATGATCTGTCCACGTAGCATTAAATGTTCTGCCATCTTCAGAATGTTTCCTTTTCTCTGATTTATTCATGATTTATCTCCCAGGCAAGGATCAAAAATTCAATAAATCAGTGCGCTAAAAAAAACCGCGGTCTGCCAGACATGTGGGGTACGTCAGGAATGCCTGTCACACATCGGCGGACATGACGTATATTTTGGGTGCTAAAACAGTTCAAAAGTTTTTGTTTTAATGTTAAAAGTTTACCGTAATCTTCAGATTTAGAAATGTATTTTAAAATGATTTTAATTTATAATTTTTTAATGATTTAATTTTAATAAAATATTCTATTTCCCAAAGTCACTGGGGGCCACAACGGAAGGACGAAAGAGCCACACGTGGCTCCGGAGCCATTGGTTGCCGACCCCTGGACTAGGGCGACTCCAACGGTGCAGCTCAGAAGTTTATTGATGTTTCGTATATGAGTGTGTGTGGGTGTGTGTGTATGTGTATGTGTGGTTATCTGAAACAGAAAACAATAAAGGTACATATTAATACCCATGCAAGCAAAACACAGATACACGTAGATACAGGACAAAAATGGCCTGCAGCACCACAGAAATCCACCGGAGGGCACCATAACACTACAAATGAACAGTCAGGTAAATGCAACAAACATACAAAAGACAAAAACCGTCAGAACACATGAAATGAATGGTAATTCCCTCATATACTAATACAATAACAATATGTATCTGGTAAAGTATAGTATAACCTGAGCTATCATAATTAAACGCCTCCATTGTCGGCAGCCAGAGAAACACGAGGACGCCATCACCTCCTGGGCCAACAACCGACACAAACACAAATATAGAACATGAAACTGCACACTTACATCATAAAAACGCCCACAGGTTTCATACACAAAGGACCCAAGATAGATTGATGGTGGACGTCAGCGGATGCCACTTCCATGCCACCGAGCCACACAGTAGCACAGAAAAACAAGCCACTCAGCTACGTGAAACGGAACCACAAAAGAACAGATGCATCTTGGGTAATGTACTGCTAAACAAACAGACGGACTTTTAACAGCCGCCCCTGTATTTGCAACAAATACACTCATGCAAAGTCCGCTAGTTTGAAGGACGATCCAAATCTTCAGGCACTTCAGGAAGCTCCACCAGTTTGGTTACCGGGCGAATGTAGGTACTGTCCTTGACCTTCACCTCAGCAGCTCAAACGACGCCATCCGTCCCAGGGAAGACCTTGGTGATGGTCCCGACAGGCCATAGTCCCCGGGGAAGGTTGGAATCAGCGATCATCACAATTTGTCCCACAGCAGTATTATCAGTAGATTTCCTCCATTTCTGTCTTAACTGAAGTCCTGGGAGGTAGTTCTGGATGAAGCGATACAAATTTTTCATTTGATAGCAGACGGGTGCCTAGCCTCCATGGAGGCCGCTCAATGGGGTGAAAGTCAAATCTAATAGTTATAGAAACTGGGGCATGATCTGATAGGACAATAGCATCATATTTGCACCCAGTGAGAGAGGACAGCAATCTATTATCAATCAAGAAAAGATCAATACGCGTAAAGGTGTGGTGGACTAGGGTAAAGAATGAGTAAACCTTCTGGGAGGGGTGAAGAAAACGCCAGGCATCATGAACATTAAATTCAGACATAAAGGAGTTAATCATTTTAGATGAGCGCGAAGGCATGGTTATGTTTGTTGAGGAGTGATCCAACTGAGGATCAAGCCAGCAGTTAAAATCACCTCCCAATATTAAGAGATAAGTGGACAGATTGGGAAGTGACTGGAAAACATGTTTAAAAAAGTATTCGTTGTCATAATTGGGAGCATATATATTAGCCAATGCCACCGGGGTATTGCAAATGGTACCAGTGATAATAACGTATCTACCACAAGAATCAGAAATGGTTTGAGAGTGCACATAGGGGACAGATTTACTGATAAGGATAGCCACTCCTCTAGATTTAGTGTTAAAAGAGGAATGATAAACTTGACTAACCCAGCTGCACCTCAGTTTCACGTGGTCCACGTTCTTTAGGTGTGTCTCTTGAAGGAAAGCTATTTGTGCCCCCAATCGTTGCATATGATGTAATACCTTACTACGCTTCACAGGATTGTTGAGCCCCCCTGCAGTTAAAGCTGGTGAAACTGATCTCTCGTCCTACCGCTGTAGCTGGTGTCAAGTGAAGATCAGCCATAGGTCAAAGTAAAACACAAAAGTAAACGAGAATCACCCTGGTCAACTGAAAAAAAAGAGACAAAAAGAACCAAGTAACACACACACCCCTGCCACCTGAAACCCTCCCTAAACCAACCCATTCGCTGAAGCATTCCCCCAAACGGGATGCGCGAAAACCCATCAAAAAGAAAACAAAAAACAGCATCCAGCTTACTAGAGGCTGAAAAATGAAAGTAGTCTTAACTACTGACTACTCTCCTGGGAATGTGATGTAAATATAACAATATGTGAAAAATGCACCATCTAGAGAACAACAGGTTTGTAGAAACATGAAATATATTATAAGGCATGTAGAACTAATGTGCAATCGGACACACAAAGGCCCCCTTGTATCAACAAGAACCAAGAAAATAAAAATACATTTCCAAACTAGGAGTTAAATCCACAGTGTATCCAGAGTACTCGAAAGGCACTGTTGAGAACCACAATGCATTAAATAATAATTGTATTGTACAGAGTATTACAGTTCCCAAACAAAGTGTTATCCCATCACTGGGTAGCGGCCCCTCTGGAATTCAACTGTGGCCGGAACAACCACACTTCAAACTGTGGCTGGATCAACCACATTTTTAATGTTTTTCTCAACAAAGTCTGCAGCAAGGGCTGGGTCCTCGAACTTACCAGTCTGCCCGTTGGGAAGAGTGATCCGTAATATTGCAGGGAAAAAAAGCCCAAACTTGATTCCGGGGCAAGAGTGGAGTTCCTTCTTCACTTTCGTAAACGATGCGCGTTTTTTAGCAACTGAGGTTGAATAATCGGGGAAAATGAACACACGTTTTCCTTCATAAAGTAAGGGAGACGACTCACGAGCCCGCCGTAGAATCTCATTCCGTTCTTGAAACAGGTCGACACGGACTACGACTGGGCGCGGTGGGTCCCCCTCTGCTGGCTTGGCCCGCGATGTGCGATGAGCCCGGTCAAGGGCAGGCTTAGCGTTGAGGCCGAGCAGATCCTGAAGCAGCTTCGATACAAACTTTGTCGGCTGTTGACCTTCAGATCCCTCCGGTACGCCCACAAGGCGGATGTTATCTAGTCTGGAGCGACCCTCCAAGTCTTCACATTTCTTGGACAGTGTGTCCACTAATACATTTAACGATTTAACCGAGGCCTCCATCAGTGATGGGATTTTCGGCTCCTTTTCGAGATGCGGCTCTAATGGCTCTTCTTACTGTGGAGAGCCGGCTCTTTCGGCTCCCCATATATATTTTTGACATTATTAATTAATAGCTTAAACCTAATTTTATAATGTTTTGTTTCATTATTGACATTGTTAAGCACTTATGATAGGGTGACCAGACGTCCTCTTTTTCCCGGACATGTCCTACTTTTCAGACCTAAAAAGATGTCCGGGGGGAATTTAAAATTCGTCCGGGATTTTGGTCAACTGCCTCAAAACACATTACATAGCTTACAGTGCATTGTGATTACATTGCCACTACGTTCCACTACTCCATTCCAGGTTTCTTTGTATGGCAAATTAGTCACGCCCTTCTCCCCAAATCCAATCACGTTGCATTATGTGTGTGAGTGTGTGTGGGAAAAGTAAAGATAGCTGAGTTGACTTGTACACCGGCCGCAAGACTAGTTAAACCTTAAGTGTGACAGGCGATAGCACATGTGTGTCCGCCGATTCTACGGCAAAAATGCCTAAACGAAAGTGTACAGTTAGGGCCAGAAATATTTGGACAGTAACACAATTTTCGCGAGTTGGGCTCTGCATGCCACCGCATTGAATTTGAAATGAAACCTCTACAACAGAATTCAAGTGCAGATTGTAACGTTTAATTTAAAGCGTTGAACAAAAATATCTGATAGAAAATGTAGGAATTGTACACATTTCTTTACAAACACTCCACATTTTAGGAGCTCAAAAGTAATTGGACAAATAAACATAACCCAAACAAAATAGTTTTTTTTCAATATTTTGTTGCGAATCCTTTGGAGGCAATCACTGCCTTAAGTCTGGAACCCATGGACATCACCAAACGCTGGGTTTCCTCCTTCTTAATGCTTTGCCAGGCCTTTACAGCCGCAGCCTTCAGGTCTTGCTTGTTTGTGGGTCTTTCCGTCCGAAGTCTGGATTTGAGCAAGTGAAATGCATGCTCAATGGGGTTAAGATCTGGTGATTGACTTGGCCATTGCAGAATGTTCCACTTTTTTGCACTCATGAACTCCTGGGTAGCTTTGGCTGTATGCTTGGGGTCATTGTCCATCTGTACTGTGAAGCGCCGTCCGATCAACTTTGCAGCATTTGGCTGAATCTGGGCTGAAAGTATATCCCGGTACACTTCAGAATTCATCCGGCTACTCTTGTCTGCTGTTATGTCATCAATAAACACAAGTGACCCAGTGCCATTGAAAGCCATGCATGCCCATGCCATCACGTTGCCTCCACCATGTTTTACAGAGGATGTGGTGTGCTTTGGATCATGTGCCGTTCCCTTTCTTCTCCAAACTTTTTTCTTCCCATCATTCTGGTACAGGTTGATCTTTGTCTCATCTGTCCATAGAATACTTTTCCAGAACTGGGCTGGCTTCTTGAGGTGTTTTTCGGCAAATTTAACTCTGGCCTGTCTATTTTTGGAATTGATGAATGGTTTGCATCTAGATGTGAACCCTTTGTATTTACTTTCATGGAGTCTTCTCTTTACTGTTGACTTAGAGACAGATACACCTACTTCCCTGAGAGTGTTCTGGACTTCAGTTGATGTTGTGAACGGGTTCTTCTTCACCAAAGAAAGTATGCGGCGATCATCCACCACCGTTGTCTTCCGTGGACGCCCAGGCCTTTTTGAGTTCCCAAGCTCACCAGTGAATTCCTTTTTTCTCAGAATGTACCCGACTGTTGATTTTGCTACTCCAAGCATGTCTGCTATCTCTCTGATGGATTTTTTCTTTTTTTTCAGCCTCAGGATGTTCTGCTTCACCTCAATTGAGAGTTCCTTTGACCGCATGTTGTCTGGTCACAGCAACAGCTTCCAAATGCAAAACCACACACCTGGAATCAACCCCAGACCTTTTAACTACTTAATTGATTACAGGTTAACGAGGGAGACGCCTTCTGAGTTAATTGCAGCCCTTAGAGTCCATTGTCCAATTACTTTTGGTCCCTTGAAAAAGAGGAGGCTATGCATTACAGAGCTATGATTCCTAAACCCTTTCTCCGATTTGGATGTGGAAACTCTCATATTGCAGCTGGGAGTGTGCACTTTCAGCCCATATTATATATATAATTGCATTTCTGAACATGTTTTTGTAAACAGCTAGAATAACAAAACTTGTGTCACTGTCCAAATATTTCTGGCCCTAACTGTACGTTTACGGAGGAATTAAAGAAAAGATTCCCGTGCTTTCGTCAAGGTCGTGATCCCTATGAGGCGGAGTGTTTGACGTGTAAGGCAGGCACTTATGTGTCTGTGGCAAATAAAGGTGCCAACGACCTGCAAGCGCACGTAAAGTCAGCAAAGCACGCGAAAGCAGCCAAGGGCGAAAGCTCTTCGGCTAAAGTCACAGATTTCTTGTGACATTTCCGAAATGTCCTGTTTTTTTTAATTTCCTTCGTTGGACCATTAAATTTACAGGCACTGGGGCACTGCACACGGCGCTGCGTGTCACGTAATCCCTGAGCCGCGTCAGTGCGGGCAGCCCTGTTCTTAATCAAAAGGTAGATAGCGTGGCTGTCAGTGCGCCAACAACATGCCAAAGCGCAAATGTATGGAATTTCCCCGCTTTTACTATTTACTTATTTACCATAGTATGATACCTTCAGTACTTCTAGGTTCTGCAGAATAAGACGTTCCTGAAGTTGTTGATGATGGTCCTGGCATATCTGGGTGTATTTCCAATACTCCCTCCCTCCTGAAGGAAAAAAATGTTATTTATGTGATAGGAAATGACATCCAGCTATATTACAGAATCAGTGATAGAAAATGTTTTCAAATATTTTATAAGGGCTAAATTTTTAAATTAACTGTAGTTGTAAAGCTCTTTTTTACATGTTGTCTGAATACTCATACCATTTTTACATTACATGCCCTATTCACATAAAAACATATCCGTCTACCTTCCTAAAGAAAAAAAAATTATACACTAATACCTGTCACAACATTCACTGGCATGATAAGGAAGCACAGACTTCAAGAAATCCCTCTGGCAGATAGGGCAGCACTGCACAGAAAAATATTTTTTCAAAATAATAAAAATAAAAATATATATTCTTTGCAAGAATATTGGAAGTTATTTGCTTTATTTTGTAAAAATAAATTACTTCGTGCGCAACTTTTTTAACAGGATCCTACCTCTCTTTCTTCCAAATCTTCAATTGTGTCTTCTGGCTCCTCCAATGTGTCACAGTCATCCTCATCAACCTCTATAGGTTCAGTCTGATCAGTCCGATTCTGTTTAAATTGGGAAACATTAATGCCAGTATTGCCACAGGCATGTGTGTCTGTGTATATATATACATATATTTATATATATATATATATATATATATATATATATATATATATATATATATATTATTAAGGAAGAATAATTAACATTAACTTTGGACAAAAAGTTTGGCTCCTTCTTCCTTAAAGTCCACGGATCTCTGGCAGGCGGACTGCGGCTGGAGGAAGTGAAACCACGACACTGCGCGTTGCCGTCACAGATCACAGAGTTTAATTCCACACAAAATAACGCATGAATCAATTAACAAAGCTGCAGAGATATAGAGATATATTCATTACCTGTAACAGGAAAAAATAGAAAAAAAGAAACACAAAGAAACAAGGGGGGCAAAGACGCGTCTTTGGAGAAAGCTTTTTATGCCAAAAGCAAAACAGTGGTAGCATTCTGAATTTTTAACGTTTACATGAAGTTTTATACTGAGTGGGCGTTTCTTCAATTTAATATATTCAACTAAGGCGTTCCGCTCTTTAACCAATTAGAAACTCCCGTAGGAACTACAGGAAACTTCAGAAGTCTCCCAATTTACAACGAAGTTCCAAAGGCGTCTGGTTTCTATCGAGAGACAAAGGCGGACCAGTTAATCTTGGACGATACCAGGTACGAATGTCCCCGGCGCCGAGAGTCTTAAGATAAGATTTCGCAGACACCCATAAATCTGACGTCTCTTCCATTATCTCTCCTAACGTTCTCGAAGAGACTTGCATCTGGTAGTTTTCAAGAAATGTTATCTTTGCAAACCCCTTTTTTTGCTTTTGGACACTCAGCCCCCCAAAAGATTAAGTTCTGCCAAAATAATACATAAAATCCACAGGACAAAATAAAGTATAATTCCTGAGCCATTTTCTAATAGTAAAAAAACATTTTCATTCAAACACTTTCCATTTGCTTCTAATATCGTCACAGATAATACAGTTTTCAAATACATTCATCCTTTAATAGTTTTTAAATGAGATAATACAATCTTCAGTAAACATGGTATTAATACTTAGAAGTTAAATGTTACGGGGTTTCAATCTTCTATTTTGCATTAGTTTTACACCATCGCAGATGCTGGCCTCCAGCAGTTCTCCCCAACTGCCTGCAAGAATGTTAATTTATGTTTCTGTGTTCTGGCCGGGCTGCAAGCGGCCCCATTTAGTGATCTGCATTCTAACCCCTGTCTGTCCGGTTCAAAACAAGAGTATCAAACCTACCCTTTTACACATGCGTAAAATTAACTGCATTAAGCACCAAAATCAATAATTTTCCTCGACAGTCCCCGTTTTGAGGTCTCAATTAAGAGACCTCACAAAAATTAATAAAGCCTTCTAATAGAGGACCAAAAACTATGCATTATACTACTAAAGAATAAAAACCCAAAAATCAAAAATAAAAAACTCAAAAAAGAGAGACCTGAATATATAACAGTCCCCGTTTTCAAACAGAACCTGCAAGCTCCACAACTCCCTCATCAGGAACACCACGAAAGAGCATCTGATAGGGAGGTGGAGCCGGTGGTCCACTACTTCCCTTTTCAATGGAGACTGTAATAAGCCTAAGGATAAGTGAACGGACGCACGGAATACAACAGCATCCACACGTCACCACTATGGCAACAAACGTAGCCACAGAAACTAGTAATGACATGACAATCCCCTTCCATTTACCAAAAATATTAGAAAACCACCTGTCTAAACCACCATCAATACCCGAATGTTCATGCATAGTGTTACTCAGAATTCTCAAACCCTCCAGCGCTCGAGTGACAGATCCATCAGGGGCAGTATTGTTTGGAATAAAAGTACAGCAGCTCTCTTGGAACATAAAGCAGACTCCACCCTTTTCGGCCAACAGCATGTCCAGCGCCATCCGATTTTGAATTGTCATTAAAGAAGTAGGAGCTAACTGATCCTTCAAACCCCCCACAGCATCCCTGGTCAGATTCGCTAGCCTCAAAAGATTATAATGGACATAATTTATCCTGTCAACATTTTTATTTGGCGTGATAGGAAAAAGAGCTGATAGTACTGGTAAATTTTCAAAACCTGGTGCAATTTGATCCGCCAATTTGTATTGATCCGGAACCCCTCTTGGCACACCGATGGCATCTACATAAGTGGGAGAATTAGTAGTCAAATCAAATGCAGTATCAACACGTGTATTACGCACCTGTCGCTCATGTCTCTGTGTCCGTAAAGTGAGCACCTGCGCCGGACCTACAGGATCAAGTCTTTCTCCAACAACCATAAGCGGCACTGCAAGGCGAGTCATAGCACATATTCCAACAGTCCTAGGAGGAATTCGCACATATAATCTATCACCCCCACAAAAATAATAAAGTCCAGCTCTTGCCCAACTCCCGATTCCGGATGCTGTTAAAGTAACATTACACCAATCACTAGAAATCTGTCCTAGATTGAAATCCGGCTTAAGATGAGTAAAATTAAAACACACATACAAACCTTTACCCTTAACCGGAAGAAAAGTTCCCGTCTGAGTATAGTTATTAATAGGTGGATATATGTTGGCAAGCGCATCACAATTTACTGGGTCTGCCTCAGTTGTCAATTTTAGCATGCAATTAAAACCCCAACTATCTCCTAAGTGTAATGGGGCAGGTTCCGTGTAAAGATGGGGTCTAGCTGTGGCACATGCAATGCAGTTCCCAATATTAGTTTCTTTAGCCGTTTGAACCATCCAATTCAGCCATAAATTCCTATCCCTATACCCAGTCGCTGTTTGAATGATGTCCAATGGTGTGACTGCAGAATAGTCAATTTTAGCCGCATACTGATCAGGAACGTCCATGTCCCTGTCTTCTTCACCATCAGGTGTGACCATATTAATTTTGATAACCCCAAGTGGATCCTTATCATCAATTGAGGCACCTAGAGTCAAATAAACAGCTGAATCCGCCGGATACTTTTTAAAGAAAGCATTGTGCATTGAGGAAATGGTTAACACTAAAGGATTTTGACCTTTCGCTGGAGAATGTATTAAAGACCCTCGTTTTATGGTAACCTTGTCATATTCAGTGTCATATTTATGAGCATAAGGTGGACTCCAACTTGATCCCACCCATCTGAAGGCCGATTTCCAAGTGGGACACAAGTGACGAACCCCATTTTCCTGAGTAATACAATGTCGCTGGAAGGTCAGATCTCCACACAAATAGAAAGAAGTCTTCTGCCAGGATTGGGGGGTCGACCAGCAGCGACGAATTACCTCACACAGATCAATTTGATAATCAGTTACAGTACCCAGAGTGTAGTTCAACTCAATTCCACGATATTTAGTGAGGCACTTATCTACAGGAGATCTCAAAAAACGCTTCACACGAGCAGTCTCATTTCCGCCAGACACTTCGCGCTTGACGGAAATCGGTCGGAGATCAAGTGTCTGCGAGGAAATGATTCCACTCGTGGATCCTCCTAAAGCCCACACACCCAGCAAATTGAGTCCAAAAAACACACCCAGTAAAAACTTCCACTCCCAGTTCATGTATCTTAAACTGAACTCCATCATGCGAACCTGTCAATTGTAAGCCTGTGTTATTCAACAATTCTAATACTCACCTTTTAACCGCAAAGTTGCACCGGTAAAATTAAGCGTGAAAGGCACTTATCATTCTACAAATATGAAAAAATCATAAACTCAATTATCAGAATACAACCCAAAAACACAGTACACAGAACAGCCCCAAATGTAAAAATGCAAAAATAAGACTAAAATATGTATATAACAATAGCTAAAAATTATTCTGGAAATTTTAAAAATATATTCGCCACCAATCAAAAACATGCAGACATAAAGAATTACACAATAGTTTTCTCTTTTTTTTTTTTTTTTTTTTTTTTAAAGTCTGTAAAAAACAAAATATGAAGTCTTTTTTTTTTTTTTTCAAATGTTCTTTAAAAGTCTGTAAAAAACAAAATATGAAGTCTTCTTCAAAAAATGATAAAAATTACGCGCAAAGACGAAAGTTCTTTTACAGTTCGCAAAAACGAAACTCGCAAGAAAAATGAGTTAATGTGGATCTTCTCGTAGCCTGATCCTTCTCGGTCGGAAACCTCAAGTTTCCACCTTCGCAGCCGTTGCTCACTGAAAATTGGATTATTATGCCAATATTCCAGTGAGTTTTTAAGGAGAGTATGAAATCTCCTTCTTCCTCAATGGAAGGACATCGGAACAGGAGTATTATGCCTGTCCGAGCCTTTTAAACCTTGAATTTCAGGAACCTGAAGTGGTCGCGGCAGGAATTCCTGCTACACTCCCTCCTGGAAGCGCCTGGCGATGCTCCTCATCCGAAGATTGAAGCCGAAGATCTTCTTGTACGTCTCGGAGCGCACGCTGTGGCTCCTCGGCTGCTGTGCACTGACTCCAATGAAACCAGGTGTCTTCTTTCCCTTGCAGACGGACAGCATGAGATGTTCTCTCCACGACTCGGTATGGTCCGGTGAAACGAGGTTCAGACCACTTTCTTTTGATGACTTTCAGGCGCACCCAGTCGATTCCCGGAACGGGTGGTGAGCCGGGACATTCCTGTGTTGTCTGATATTTCACAAATTCCCCTGCCAGGATCTGTAACTCATTAAAGAAATCTTTATGAGATAAGTGTGCAAGTTCACCTTTCCATCCTGGAATGCGGGTTGCAGGTCCTGGAAACATCCGTCCCGTCTGAAGCTCATATGGAGAGAATCCTGTTGATTGGTTAACAGACATTCGAACAGACATCAAGGCAATAGGCAAAGCATCCACCCAATTTAATTTAGTATGTGCACATATTTTAGCCAATTTTTGTTTAACAGTTTGATTCAGTCTCTCAACTTTGCCTTGTGATTGAGGATGATATACTGTACCGAATGAATGTTTCACTCCGAGCAGCTGCTCCACTTTCTGCAGATCTTGGTTCCTGAAATGAGTGCCGTTGTCTGATCTTACCTTCTCTGGAAAACCATGGGTCGGAATGTAATAATTGATCAGACACTTTATGACAGTTTTACTGTCCTCTTTTTTAGTTGGCCACGCCTCCGGCCAGCTCGAATATGCATCAACACACATTAATACATACCTGTATCCTCTAACGGGTGTTATCATGTCTGTAAAATCAATAATAATCTCCTTACCCGGTTGTGTAGTCCAAGGGAAATGTCCCACTGGTGGTCTGACAGTTGGTTTCGCATTGTGTTGGCCACAAATTTCACATGTTTTCACATGATGCTTGACCATGTCTCTCAAAAATGGATGCCACCAGTGCTCCAGATTTTTTAACATCTGTGCGATACCTACATGTCCGAGTCCATGAGCTTCCTGGAAAACCTGGAATCTCATATTTGGAGGGAGAATTACTTTACCATTCGGTCCGCGCCAGAGTCCCTCATTGCAGATGGCACCTCTTGCTTTCCAGACAGAACGTTCCTCAGGTGACACGCCTTTCTGATGAAAAATAATTTTTTTCCAGGTTATTCTGTTCCATCTGCTCCATTTCAGTACTCACCATGAAGAGAGATGGCAGGTATCCAACTGCTTCTTTGGCTGCCTCATCCGCTGCCGCATTTCCTGCTGCCACTCTGGTCTTGCTCTGATCATGTCCCTTACATTTAATCACAGCAACAGACTGAGGCAACAGCAATGCCTCCGCCAATTCTTTCATTTCAGTTTCATGTTTTATGGGCTTTTGTGCTGCAGTTATAAATCCTGCTCTAAGCCACTGAGGAAGTTCCACATGGACGGCACTTGCTACATAGGCTGAATCACTATATAGATTTACCCTCATTCCCTCAGCTAATTTCAGAGCTTCAATCATTGCTTTGAGTTCTGCTCTCTGTGCCGATTGGGCACCCTGCAGTCTTTCTGCCCTCAAAACGTGAAACTCGCTGCCCAAGTCTTCCACTACAGCGAATGCTGCTCTCAGTCCATCTGTATCATGTCGAAAACAGCAACCATCTGTATAAAAATTTCTCACACCTTCACCTGCCAAAGGAAAGGCTTGTAGGTCAGGTCTTATTTTTTCTTCCTTTTGTACTAACTCCTCACAGTTATGCGGCTCTCCGTCCTGCATCCTGTCAGCCATATTCACTCCGTTATGTACAAAAGTTATATTAGGTGATTCCAGAATTTTGCTCAATTTTTGTTGTCTCAATGTTGTCAATGTGAAATGTTGTGAATTCACATATGCTACCACACTGTGTGATGTCATAACCTGCAGTGGATGACCCATCACAATGTGTGCAATTTTTTGAATCATTTTTCCTACACCTGCAGCATGTCTTGTACACGCCGGATGTCTTTTCTCCATAGGGTCTAGCATTGCGCTAACATAATGGAGAATTTTCCTCTCACCCCCTTTTTTCTGAAACAGAACGGCATTCACTGTCAGTTCTGTTACAGAAACATCCAAATAGAATTGTAGAGAATAGTCCGGAATAGCCAGCTGCGCCGCAGCAGCCAACTGTTGTTTCAGAGAGATAAAAGCATCTTCTGCCTCCATAGTCCAAGTCAGAGCATGGGTGAGCTTACGAATCCCATGCTCTCTGACCAACGCCCGTAAAGGGTCCGTCAATTCTGTATAGTTAGGAACATAGTTCCTACTATATCCAGTCAGTCCAAGAAAAGACAACATGTCTTTCACCGTACATGGTTTGGGGTGATTGAGAATCGCAGATTTATGACTGGCAGACATCTGAGTGCCTGTCCCAGTGATAATCCGCCCCAAAAAAGAAACTTGCTTCCTAGCAATTTGCAGCTTAGATCTGCTCACTTTGAAACCCCTGTCTGCTAGGTGTAACAGCAAACTTCGCGTGCCCTCAATACAAGATTCCAACGTCTGTGCTGCCAGCATGAGGTCATCAACATACTGAACCAGGGTTACACCGTCTGATAACAAACGGTCCGCTAACTGCTGTTTCAGAACCTGATTAAAAAGCCCTGGTGAGAGAGCAAAACCCTGAGGCAGACGTGTATATCGCAGCTGCTGACCCCTGTAGGTAAAAGAAAACACATCCCTACATTCCTCATCCAATGGGAGACAAAAGAAAGCGTTAGCAAGGTCCACACAGGAGAACCAAGTCTGAGAAGGGTCTAGGTTAGTCAATGCTACATGAGGATTAGGTACTGGCACCGTAGGGGTCAATAAAACAGAATTAATTGCCCTAAGGTCATGTGCCATGCGGTAGTTGCCTGTCCCCTTTTTTCCACTGGTAAAATAGGAGTGTTCCAGGAGGAGGTGGAAGGTTCTAACACACCTGCCTCCAGAAGACCCCCAATAGTTTCTGCAATTCCCTCCTCTGCCGCTTGCTTATGAGGATATTGTGACCTCCAAATCGGAGTGCCCGGTTGTAAATCAAACGTGACAGGTGTGACATCAACAAGCCCCACATCAGTGGGACCCGTAGCCCATAAACACTCCGGGAGAGAAGCCAACATTGCAGCCGCAGTTGGATGATCAGTCAGCTCCCTACCATGGTGTCTAGGAAGTTGAACATGTTCCAAAACCACAGAGTCCACAGCCGAACACTTTATTTTGTATGTGTTTGTAGAAGGAGAGAAAGAGAGGTCAGGAGCAACAGTATTCTGCCAGTCTGTAGCTGCAAGAGAGCGTTTTACCACGCCCCCTAACTCCATGGCCTGATGTCCAGGATGGAGAGCCAAAGAAATATGTGGAACCGCTTCATCATGCATCTTATACCAAAACAACTGATCCTGAGTCAGATTAACTGCAGCAGCAACACCCTCCGGTGCCACATAAATGTCCTGTGAAAACACAGTCCAATCATTACCGGCTAAATTCGCCTCAAACTGCTCCTGGAACCATTCAGTCTGGTCTCGGTCATAAAACAAAGTGACATGAGGAAAATCAGGAGCAGACCCATACGGTGCGAGCGCTTGGATCCAGGGTTTCCAAAGCAGAAAACAGGACAGAATCCCAGCATGGTCAGTCGATTCCGGCTGTAAAAGACCCCAGTATATATCAGCCAGGTGCTCCTCGGATTGTTGGAGCAAAAATTGTCCATGTGTATATACTTCAGTGCAGGCATGGGAAGATCCATCAGGAAAAGTGACAAGTAGTCCATCAGGTCCACACAAAATAGTGGCCCCCAGAGCAATCAACAAATCTCTCCCTAATAAATTCACGGGAGATGAGGGGGAACACACAAAAGGATGTGCCACTTGTTGTCTGCCCACAACAGTGTGCAGAGGTGTGGAAATAGGCAGAGTTTGTTTCACCCCGGAAAAACCAACCACTGATATGGTCCGATCAGAAAGTTTTTTTGAAGGCATGACAGTATTCATGGTGGAATATGTTGCTCCTGTATCCACCAAAAATGGCAATGTTTGTCCATCAACTGTCACATCAATCAGGGGATCTGCCAAAGCTCCCTGATTCAGGTTCCTCTCTGGGGTGTGTCAATATTCTCCAGCCTGAAAGTACTGTCCCGGATGTCGCGGAAGTAATGCAGCATTTGGAGGCTGTTGTGGCAGACTCGGCAACGCGTCATCTTGTGCAGCAACCGGTGTATAATGAGGACACTGTCGAACCCAGTGTCCCTCCTCGCCACAATAAAGACACCTGTCTCTGAGTTTCCAGCCTCGTGCACCCCTTCCTCGCACACCCGACCACGCGGGGGCTCTCCCTCTTCTTCCACGCCACCCCTGAAAACCAGACTGCCAGCGCGGAGCAACAGAGATGTGCGGACCAGGTTGTGCTACTGGAACAGGGACCTGACCCGGAGCAGGAATTGATGGAGCAGCTGCTGTTAACATAGCTTTAGCCTCCTTCTTGTCCTGTTTGGCAAGATGCAGTTTTTGTCTGGCTTCGCCTAATTGAAGCTTCAGCAATTGTTTCTTAAAATCTTCCTGCTCCTTCTCCGCCTCTCTCTCCTCATCCTGAGAAATCTGTAAATTATGCAACAAATGCAACTCCCATTTTGCATGGTCACAAGATTTCAACTCCGGGTTTTTTCTCATTTGAGCAGCGACAGAAGGAGGGACACCATTCAAAACAGCTTGGCGAAAATGTTCCCTCATTAATGTGGGCTGAGTTGGATGAACTCCAGTTTGTCGACTCCAGATGTCTAAGGCTTTGTCTAAAAATACCTTTGGGTGCTCTTTGGAATCCCAAAAAAATTTAGGAATAATTGAGAGAGACACAGGAGGAAACGTGTCCCTCAAAGCCGCACCCACAAGAGTCAGAACAGCTGAAAGGGGCGTGTGATCAGGCATATTCAGAGTTCCAGCAGACAGTTCAACATTATGGAAATTCGTTGTCGTTGTTGAACGACTTAAAATAGCTCTAAAATCCCCCAAAGCTAACGTTAGCCCCCCTGTTAGTGTATCCAATGCATGTAGCCAAGGAGTAGCCCCATCCGCTAAAGAGGGTAGCTTGTCAATCAGGGTCTGTATATCCCCAAAAGAGAACGGCTTGTATCTCGGTCCTTGTTGTGATACTAATAAAGGCATAGCATGATTAGAGGAGCTCACAGACTGTACTGACGAAGCCTCCAAAATACCCGATATATTCTTAATGCGCGTGGCCAAATCATCCGCATCACGCTGCAGTTGCCCTTCCAGTTGCGAGAGACGGTCATGAAAAGACTCTCCATTAGAGGGGGCAATCACACCCTGTGGTGTGTTAACATCACGAGGAGAGGGACCATTCCCCCTATTCTGCATCTCAGTTTGGTCAAACCCCTCCCGATGCAACCCCGGAGTAGAGGCAAACCTCGCAGCGCCTCCCACATGTGGAGGAGAAGACAATGCGCCGCCCCGAGCAGGCGGTGCTTCCTCTACAAGACTGCCCACCAAGTTCATATCTACGCTCAATTGTACCTCCCTCTGCTCCTCCTCGTGTGGGGGAGGGACGAGGGCGGGTACGGGGCTGCCTAGTTGATGTGTAATTTGAGCCATACTTGGGTAAATGGCAGAAGGAGGCAGGGAAAAACAAAGTTTTTCACGCTGAACCCGATCTGCCATAGGCAGACCATCAGAAACAGATTGGGAATTTTTAAAGGAAGTCGTCAAATCAGGTGACTCCCTCACCGGCGGAGAGCTAGAACTCGGAGGAAACGCTCTCATAAGATCCCATCCTACCGTGCCCCCACGAACATCTAACACTGGATATAAACCCATGTAAGAGGGATTATTATCCTTATATGGAGGCGGAAGTGGAGCGCCCGACTGACTAAGTACCTGTTCAGGTTGTTCACAGCACACCACCGGACGATCTACATGGGCCTGAAATGAGTCCGGAGTCCGTGTAGCTGACCCCTTTTTATAACAGTGATCCGTACCTTGCCAACTCACCAAAAGCTTAGCCCATAACTGTCTATCCTGTTCCGCGTTCTCCAACTTCTGACTCAGTTTTTTTCTAGCAAAAAAATTAGCTGCGTCTCTCTGAACTCGCAGCGAATCCCTGTCAGCCAAAGCCTGCTTTAAACAGACATTCAAAATCAAACCCAAAGGCTTTTCAGCACTGAGCAGTTCATCTTGTTTGCAGACCGCATTTTCCAACATGATTTTCAATTCATCCGCCTTCACATTAAGCGAATCCAAACCGAGCTGTTGATCATAAATACAAATTAAGTCAGCAATCTGGTCCCGCAGAGTTTTCCATGGACCTAGACCATACGAATGGCCTATAACATCATTTGTGAACTCAGTGTCCATAATAGCTTCACCATAAAACGCAGCAAAAGCAGCGCAAATTCACACAAGCAGCGCTATTCAAACACAGCGTTCCGCACAGACAATTAGCGCATACACACGCACAGATACACACAGAAACACAGAGAAACACAGACACGGTTTCAGGAGAGACAGAGGGGAGAAAAAAAATAAAAATAAAAATAAAATGCCGGCTAAAAACTGCAGTAATTTCCAAACTTATAAACTTAGTCCTCCGAGTGATCCAACTCTATCTTAGTCCTCCGAGTGATCCAACTCTATCTAATTCTAAGTCCGCTGGAGATGAGTCAGTCTCCGGGCTGATTCAAACCCACACTAAATTTAATACACCAAAAAATTCATTATTTTAGAGGCACAAGAACGAATCCTCAGGGCCAAAGAAGACAATTAACAAACCCAGCAATTCTGACAGAGGCTACGTAAACTCCTACTGTCTTGACCAGCCACGATCACTTGTAGTGTGCATTTTCCGTCCAATTAGTAAACAACAGACTCTTTTAAAAACAATCTATCCTCTCCTGCAGCTTCGAAACTCCGAGCAGCTGCAGCTGGCTACGACAAGCCACGCCGGCCCGACCACAGACGACCAAAAAACAAACAATAGTATCTTACCGCATCAAGCCGTCGAGCCGAAACAGGCCGATCCGCCCGCCAAGATTTCAGAACCGGACGAAGCCCCCAATTATTAAGGAAGAATAATTAACATTAACTTTGGACAAAAAGTTTGGCTCCTTCTTCCTTAAAGTCCACGGATCTCTGGCAGGCGGACTGCGGCTGGAGGAAGTGAAACCACGACACTGCGCGTTGCCGTCACAGATCACAGAGTTTAATTCCACACAAAATAACGCATGAATCAATTAACAAAGCTGCAGAGATATAGAGATATATTCATTACCTGTAACAGGAAAAAATAGAAAAAAAGAAACACAAAGAAACAAGGGGGGCAAAGACGCGTCTTTGGAGAAAGCTTTTTATGCCAAAAGCAAAACAGTGGTAGCATTCTGAATTTTTAACGTTTACATGAAGTTTTATACTGAGTGGGCGTTTCTTCAATTTATATATTCAACTAAGGCGTTCCGCTCTTTAACCAATTAGAAACTCCCGTAGGAACTACAGGAAACTTCAGAAGTCTCCCAATTTACAACGAAGTTCCAAAGGCGTCTGGTTTCTATCGAGAGACAAAGGCGGACCAGTTAATCTTGGACGATACCAGGTACGAATGTCCCCGGCGCCGAGAGTCTTAAGATAAGATTTCGCAGACACCCATAAATCTGACGTCTCTTCCATTATCTCTCCTAACGTTCTCGAAGAGACTTGCATCTGGTAGTTTTCAAGAAATGTTATCTTTGCAAACCCCTTTTTTGCTTTTGGACACTCAGCCCCCCAAAAGATTAAGTTCTGCCAAAATAATACATAAAATCCACAGGACAAAATAAAGTATAATTCCTGAGCCATTTTCTAATAGTAAAAAAACATTTTCATTCAAACACTTTCCATTTGCTTCTAATATCGTCACAGATAATACAGTTTTCAAATACATTCATCCTTTAATAGTTTTTAAATGAGATAATACAATCTTCAGTAAACATGGTATTAATACTTAGAAGTTAAATGTTACGGGGTTTCAATCTTCTATTTTGCATTAGTTTTACACCATCGCAGATGCTGGCCTCCAGCAGTTCTCCCCAACTGCCTGCAAGAATGTTAATTTATGTTTCTGTGTTCTGGCCGGGCTGCAAGCGGCCCCATTTAGTGATCTGCATTCTAACCCCTGTCTGTCCGGTTCAAAACAAGAGTATCAAACCTACCCTTTTACACATGCGTAAAATTAACTGCATTAAGCACCAAAATCAATAATTTTCCTCGACAATATATATATATATATATACATATATATATATATATAGAGAGAGAGAGAGAGAGAGAGAGAGAGAGAGATTAAAACCAAAGAGTTCAACATAGTAATGTTGATTGATTAAGTTATGGAGGAAATGAGGACAACTTACTTTTTATTTTTTCTGCAAGACCCAGCATGTAACGCCAGCATCTGAAGAGGCATTGTTATACCACAAGTTACACAGGGCACCTGAGGCATTTTCGCAAACTCCTCCGCATCAAATGGAAGTGGACTTGTCTCCAGTTCTTCCTGGACGGGTACCAGGAAGAGGACTATTTTCCCATTATTTGAAGCAGAACAGAGCAGCTTGCCGCTGTACCCTTCAGCATCCATTGGGATTATTGACAATTTCCTTTGACCACCTCCACCTGAGATAAAATAAAGATATGCATTTATTGGTGTAACCTGAACATTTTACAATCAAAATAAATATTAACAATCTTATTAAAGAGGAATCATTTTAACCTGATGCTTTATGGAACATCCATCTTCCCTTCAGTTGTTTAGTTTGATAAACTCGTCCTCCAACTGACTGACAATCTGTTATATATAATGCATACTACTATAAGAACACCAATACAAAATAAATTATGAATGAAATATTATGAGTAAATGATAATTATTGTCATTTATTACC
>NW_019369772.1:0-74223 GCF_002775205.1 Xiphophorus maculatus | reverse complement strand
TGTCATTTTCTGCAGCTTCCAACCACCATAACTACTGCATCTCAGCATTTCTTTTTCTATGCTGTTCCAAAGCAAAAAAAAAATAAAAAAAAAAAAAAATAATAGGCTGCATATTGATGTAGGGGATAAAATTCATCATATGGTCAACGTTTTTCACTTCTATCGCGAGAAGAAGCTTTTTTGGTCTCTACATTCAAAACTCATGAAACTCAAAATTTAGACTTGGTTCCAGCTTCAAACCACCAGAACTACTGCATCTCCACATTTCTATGCTGTTCCAAAGCTAATAAGGACTGAATATTGAGTGTAGTGCTGAAATTCACAGATTGTCACTTTTCAACTTCTCTCGCTGAGAAAGAAGCCCTTTTTTGGCTCTAACATTCAAAACTCATGAACTCAAAATTTAGAATTGTTTCCAGCTTCAAACCACCAGAACTAACTGCATCTCAGCTTTCTATGGCTGTCCAAAGCTAATAAGGCTGAATATTATGTAGTGCTGAAATTCACATATTGTCACTTTTTCACTTCTCTCGCTGAAAAAGACGCTTTTTTGGTCTCTAACATTCGAAAACTCATTGAAACTCAAATTTAACTGTTTCCACTTCAAAACCAACCACCAGAAATACTGCATCTCAGCATTCTATTCTGTTCCAAAGCTAATAAGGCTGAATATGATGTAGTGCTTGAATTTCACATATTGTCACTTTTTCACTTCTCTCGCTGAGAAAACGCTTTTTTGGTCGCTATAATTCAAAACCTATAAAACTCAAAATTTACACTTGGTTTCAGCTTCAAACCACCAGAACTACTGCATCTCAGCATTTCTATGCTGTTCCACAGCTAATAAGGCTGAATATTGAGTGTAGTGCTGAAAATTCACATATTGTCACTTTTTCACTTCTCTCGCTCAGAAAACGCTTTTTTGGTCGTTATATTTCAACCTGATGCTGAGACACACCCAAAAGGATTACATGCATTTCACAGGTAAATGAACCATGCAAACCTCCTAGAACCTAGACGCTACAGAACATCCTGTTGACTCTCAACAACTTCACACACACTTATGTTCACAATTAAAACCCTTATGTCAGAAGCAGCATTACACGCCCTCCTGCCTCTTGAACTGCAGCACGGAGCTCTCCTGGACCATGCTCTTTCCACAGCTCAAAATGTGCTTCTTGTTTGACTTCTTCAACTTTGACCCCCAGTCACCAGGGGTCTTGCCGGGTTGGAGTCCTGCTGTTCATCAAGCTCGCTAGCCTCATCTTCCATCCCCGCCAGCGATTTAGTTTTGTATTCACCATTTTGACCTCATGCATGTCAGTCATAGTGGACACCGGTTAAGCACAGCAAATAACACAGGAAAGACAAGAGATAGTTGGATTCTGATTACTCACGAGGTGAACAGACAGAGATGTGCTTTCAGTTACAAATCTCCTTCCGCTCTGAAGCACAATTGCCTGCCCCTCTCTTTATTGTCTTTGGGGTCCCTAATCACAGTGAGCGCTGTGACCCTAAAGGGAGGGGGAAAGACACTTCATCACGCAGTCACAGCGCCGAGGTTGTCGCGGGTTAACAACGTAGTCTATCTCACACTGGCTTGTCTGATTCCGGACCTGGAACCGGGCAGGACAAGTTGAGAGTCTCCACGGCGATGGTTTTACAGTTATCTAAAATGCCCAGGGCGCGGCGCTCTGCGAGTAGCTGCTGTCGCTGCTCTTCTTCGGAGGGGCCCACTGAGAAAGGAAAGCAAAGTGAACAGTACAGAAACATTTAAAAACATATGACAAAACTAAATAGGTAAGAACACATAAACCAAGAACATAATAAAATATAATGTAACCCATGTTGCATTCTAGGATTAGTAGAATTTGAAACAATTCAAATTAAAATCAATCCAAGTGATTCCTATAACTATATTTGTCTGCTGGAGGAGGTGGAAATTTGTAAAACACTGAGACAGCTAGATGGTGCAAAATTGGTGAGTTGTATTAATATTTAAACTGTTAACTAACTTGTATATATTGTAGAGTCCAAAAGAGTTCCTTACACCAAGGAAGTCAACCAATCTCTGTTGAAGATGAAAAGGAAATAAAACAATAATAACAATATAGTCCCTTCAATGAAGACTTGCTGTGATGAATCTCCAACCAGTTCGGAAAAGTTTCCTCATATAATAGCTGTTGTATGTCCAGATCCGCTTAAACGGTTAGCTCACCAGTCTGGTCAGCATGTAGCCGGATAATCCTTGCAGTAGTCCAGACCCTTCAGCCACTCCTTGAGGGGAGATCTGCAATACACCTGGCCTGTGTAAACATGCCCAAATAATCAATCTACATGCACATGTGTTTTCTTACAATTGCAGGAGTTTACATAATAATTAAATGCAACTTATGCAAAACAGTATTTTTACACAACAATAGTTTCAGTAAGCATTTCAACTCGAACGTGCTTTAGATGGATGTATAGTTACCACAGGCTGGGGAGATTAGTACTAGCACGCTAGCCTCTGAGCAAACACTCACCGATTCCCTCTTGACCAGCCGTGATCTTTTGCAGCGTTCGGCTGATTGATCACCCGTCTGCAAGTTGACGTAGGTACACGATTGAAGGATACATAAGGGATGTCTGAGAGCCGCTTTGGGAACAGACCAGGGGTCTGCCTGTGCGTCGGGGTCCAACAGCGTTTCCTACCCAGGTGCGGTTAGCAGCCATATGAGCTGTGGCTGTCGATTGAGGACGCTGATGTGCAGCTGTCACACAACATCAAAAGGTTAGGGTTAGAATTGAGGGAGACCTCTTAAGGGAGACCAGGCCCACGCTTCGGGGGATTGTTAAGGAGTAAAAGCCTATAGTGGGCTGTGGGGGGGTGGGGATGGATGCTGTGGGCCAGGTGTACTTGGCCTTGCCTGGTGACCACGATGAGTCTTTGCAGGTGGCCGCGGCCCCCAGTGGTGTGTTGGCGGCCGTCAGAGGTTCTGAGGTGGGACTGTGCCTGGTCCCTATGGCATCTGGAGGCCCCTCTTGCTGATGTGGGACGGGGATGGCAGGAGGCTGACCTATCTTTTCAATGCAACACTGTATGGTAGTGGGCTCCCCGGGCTCAGCCGTGCGGCTCTGGCCCCTGGGAGCTCGCTCATGGTAGAGCTGAGTGGAGCTGGGGGCTGTGGGCCCATCCCTCTTGGCTCCGCCGTCATGGTGCCCCTGCCTGGTGCTCTCTGTGGCTGACTGGGCGGGTCCTGCCCTGCTCACTCGTCGCGGGGGGGCTTTGCTGGGGGCGAGGGGTGCGGCGCTGGCCTGATGCTGTGTGCCGGTGTGATGCGGAGGGCGGTTTGCCGCAGGGAGACCCTTGCTGTGGTGTTTATTGATCTGGCGCGCGCGTTTGGCTCGGTCTCGCACCGGCGCACCCGCGGGGCGCTGGAGCTGAGGGGGGTTGGTGCTGGCGTCTGCGGCTTGGTTGGCGGTTGGTGCGGGCGCGCCAGGTCCGTGGTGCTCGCCCGCGGGGGACCTGCTTAGTTGATTGCACTGGGGGTTGGAGTGGGGCGCGGGTCCCTGTGTCCCCTCTGCTCTCGGCCCATGCCTGGGCCCACTGCTCACATTTCTGGACCAGTGAGGTTCCAGGTTCGCCCTCCCGGGCCGGAGTGTCGCCGCGCTCGCCTGCGCCGAGGGCCTGGGCCTTCTCAGTGGGTCCTGGTCGGGCGTGGCTGGGGGCCTCCTGGTCTTGCAGGAGCTCCTGGATTGCGCCGGCCCTGGTGTCGGGGTCTGAAGGTGAAGCGGCTTCTGCTTGGGTGCTTCCGAGGGGGGCATGGCTGTGGACGGCTGTGTGAGCGACTGTTCGCACTGCCCCGTCCCGGTGGTTGATGTGACCCGGGCGTGCACATGCCCGAGGTTCCGGGTCGACCTCACGAGGGGTTCCTGCTTTCCGGCCTGTCGAAGGGCACCCAGCCCACGCTTCGGGGATTCGGCGGGACCCCCCCCTGGCCCCCTGGTGAGTCGGGTAGCTCAAGGCCTGCGGTGGCCTTGAGGTGGTGTTCTGGACCGGCTTGGGCCTGGCTGGCATTTGGGGCCTATGGAGGCTGGCCTCTGGGTGGAGCAGAGTTGAATCTTGGCTTCACTTGGGTCGGTCGGCCCCCGACGGCCGCTTCTGCGGTGCTGGGGCTGGCTGAGGACTGCCTGGCAGGAGGGATGTTGTCCCAGTTTACAGGGTCAGGGGGAGGGGTGGGATGGTCCGGTCTGGGGATGTCAAGTGCGGAGCTCCGGCCCCCCCATTACTCCCTAGTCCGGTGATCGAGGGGTGGTAGGTGGCTGCGGCTGGAGGGACGGGACTGGGGAGGTCCTCCTGTGGGCTGGCTCATGCCGGCCCCATCGCGACTGGTGGGGGATGGAGCGACCTAGAGTATGGATGATGGTTCGGCCAATGCTGGGGTCGTCGACTCGCTGCTTTCGCCGAGTACCCGGTCTGCTGCAGCTGGCTGAGCGACCTCTTGAATTACAGGGGTCTGGCTGTGTCCGGGCTTTCCAGCCTTACTCCAGCTCTATTGATGCCTTGACCACTCTCAGCCGTTGGCGGTGCTGTTGCATGAGTTACGGGGCCTACAGCGAGTGGCGGGAGGGCATCGTCCATGTAGTGAGCCAGTGCATGCTTTTCGGGAAGAACATAGTGGCCAACCACTGCGGCTTCTACGGTGTGCTGGCTATCGTCGGTCGGACCCTTGGCTGGGATGTCTTGCGGGAGAGTGGGACCGCCTGTCCTTGCCTTGGAGCCGCGGTTCCTGGTCTGGTCGTGCTGAGGGACGGCTGAGGCCAGGTGGTCTTTGGTTGGGATTGCCGGGTCTCTGCAATCCTAAAATAAAACGAAAAGGAGGCTGATTACCTTCATACTGAGGGCAGAACACAAGACAGGGCTTCAACAGATGGTAACATCTAGCTATCATAGAGGAGGGCTGAGCTGGAGGTCAGGAACCACATAGTATGGAACCCTGAGTTACTACATGAGGGGATAAACAGCATGTGCAACCTCAAACAGGACAGAACTTTATGAATGTTGTATAGCCGACTTGACCCAACCATTGCTGCACATTGAACTACGATAGCCACTCAAATTAAGCCTACTATAAATCTCAGAATAAAAGTCTGTATTAAGAAGCCCCCTGGCCGCTCTGTTCCCCTCTCAGATTAATGCAACCAGAATTACATTAGGGTCTTCTGATCCCGCTCACAGATTCTGAACAAATTTAGCGGATTTGATCATGTGGTGCACGAAGCAACTGCCTCCTACTGTCTGAACTCAATCTCTGCCCCTGTGTATATCATCCACAGGGCAATTGTGTCCCTATTTGGAAATGCAGCGACCTAAGATCTAACGGCAACATGGTGGAACTCTCTGATGCCACTGATCGGGGCTTGACTGGCATTTAAAATCATTTGCCATTCTGAGCATGGTACACCTGACGGTCACACCCTAGATTTATGCGGCCTGAGGCAGTGATTATTTGTCTAATCAAACATCTAATTCAAACCTCTTTGTGCTGCCAGATTGGTGAGCCCAAGTTTCTCCAGCGCAAACATAAATAAGGGATATTATACAAACATGTGAACTGTTAGTTACACAAAACTCGTTCCCTGTACAGCCTATAATTTCTATAAAAGTCTAGTATAAGGTTATACCTTAGTGACCAAATATAAGGGGAATCAGCTCCAAGTCCCAGCGATTCCGAATATCTAAGCTAGGATCTCAACACCAACCATGTTCCGCTCCGTGGCTCACCGTGCCGTCTCTCCGGATTTCGCCCTTCCTGTCCTGTAGGTGCTCACGTGTCCCATCGGGGAGGCGGCGACCGGAACGGGGCTGCCCCTCGGCCTCTATAAAGGCAGAGGATTAAAGAGGGAACCAATCAGTACCCCTATCATAGGAGGGGAAAATTAAATCTTGATCCCACATCTACGCTGTTATACTGACGTTGAGTCGATTGTCCTGGTCTATATATGCAACATTTCTTTTCACAGCATAATACTGACGGGACGTGCACCATTAACATATGTAATAAATTCCGATTCATGCCAAAGACAACCTTAGCTTACTCACAGTATCGATTGCAGACATGGGTTGACTGGGTTGGTGTGGAGAATTCCCCTCCCCCTCTTTGTGATGGGAGCGGTGTGGGCGACTCTGCCGTCTCCGCTTCCCTGCTATCCTTTATGGCTGGATCTGTCAGCGCTGGGGGCTCGGGGCGGACAGGGTTGGTCTGGCGGGCGCAGCGATGCGGGCCATGTTTTGGCATTCATCCTGGAGTGCAGCGTGGTGCGATGCCATTTGGCGGGGCCGGTCATCCCCTTGGGAACGGACTGAAGGTCTCACAATTCTTGACGGAGCTGCCCTGGCATGCGTTCTACCCTGTTTGTCGGCTGATCGCTGCCACGGCTGAGCACTTGTGGAGCCGGTTGGACCGGTTTTTTGCTGGTCGAGTGAACAACAGCTGAGAGTTGGTGACTGCGAAAGCTGGCGGTGGCGTCCTCTTGGCCTCCGCCAAGCCCTATGACCTCGGATTCTGTCTTTGGTCAGGGGCCTCCTCTTGTTGTGACTGCCGCCTTGGCGGCAGCAATATGGTCCTCCTCGGCTCCCCGTTTGGCCAGCGGCATCGTGTTTTTTGGCTCGGATGGGGACGTGGTGAGTCTCTTGGCTTAGGTCTCGGGCTCCCCGTGACTACGACGGTAGGACTGGGGGCCCCTGGAGTGAGCTGCCCTGTGCCCTATGTGGTGTGGTCCCTGAGGCGGCTGGAGACGGCATTGGGCATTTTCTCGGGGGGCATCGGGCGGGGGTGGGTCGGCTTGTTCTGTGTCGGGTGTGGCGGCTTAGAGCCGTGCCTCCGAGGTGCTGCCTGTCGCCTGGCCAGCACGCGCGTCCGCCCCACAACTGACTTCACGTTTGTGTGTGTGACCTGCCCCTCCAGTTTCAGAACTGGAAGAGGCCTCCCCATACACACTAGGGGACTCTGCAGTGTTGGTGCAAGGCCAAGAACCAAGATACATGGGGACGGTTGCGCTGGTCACTGTGAGGGCCTTTTCTCCCCCCCACCCCCACTTGCAGACAGGCTAGCCACCCGGCCTAGTGTCCTTTGGGGGGCTGCCTGTGGCATCGACTCAGTGATGCGGACGTACCCCCGGGGTGTGTTCGCCCTCTTGGGTCCTCGCCGGCTTCGGTCAGCAGGACCCTATCACTCTA
The DNA here is from genome assembly GCF_002775205.1 of Xiphophorus maculatus. Lineage (NCBI taxonomy): Eukaryota > Metazoa > Chordata > Actinopteri > Cyprinodontiformes > Poeciliidae > Xiphophorus > Xiphophorus maculatus. The sequence continues at coordinate 67,001 of NW_019369772.1, read as the reverse complement.
CGTGAGGCTGATGATGGGCTCCGGTGGGACGCGCGTGCATGGGCATCGGAGACCTCGTAGGCTCCTTGGGACCTGGTGTGCCGGAGTGATGGATACGGAGCCGTCCGGAGCCTGTGCGGGGGCGAGGTGGCCTCTGCCGCTTCCCCCGGTCCGGACAGGGGTAAGGCTGCCTCGTGCAACATCCACATTCAAGGGGTCGAGGAAGCTTGCTGTGGGTGGAAGGGGATGGACGCGGTGAGCGGGGCTTATTTGGCGCCTTGCCTGGAGCCAACGATGAGCCTTTGCTGGTGACCATGGCCCCCGTTGTGATGTTGGGGGCCGTCGGGGGTTCTGGAGGTAGAAGTGCGCCCGGTCCCGACGGCATCAGGAGGCCCCGCTTGCTGATGTGGGACGGGGATGATGGGAGGCCGACCTGTCCTTCAAGGCACCATTGTTGGCTTCCCGGTCTCCTCAGGAGGAGCCGTGTGGCTCTGGTCCCGGGGAGCTCGTACCTGATGGAGCTGAGTGGGGCGGAGGGCTGGGGGTCTCTCTCTCTTGGCTCCTCCATCCTGAGGCTCCTGTCTGGGGTTCTCTGCGGATGACTGGGCTGGGCCTGCCCTACCCACTTTTCGTGGGAGGGCTTTGCTGAGGGCAAGGGTGGTGGCGCCGGCCTAGTGCTGCTAGACGGTGTGTTGCGGAGGGCGATTTGCCACAAGGAGACCCTCGCCTTGGGGTCTGTTGATCTGGCGTGCGCGTTTGACTCAATCTTTCACCGGCGCGTTCGGGTGGCGCTGGCGCTGAGGGGGGTTGGCGCCGGCGTCTGCAAGTTTGTCGGCGACTCTTGCGGACGCGCCGGCCCCGTGGTGCTCGCTTGCGTGTTGGCGTGCTCAGTTGATTGCACTGGGGGTTGGAGTGGGAGGGGGGGTGGGGGGGGCCCTGTGTCCCCCCTGCTCTTCGGCCTCTGCCTGGGCCCGCCACTCACATTTCTGGACCGTAGAGGCTCCGGGTTCGTCCTCTCGTGCTGGAGTGCCGCCGCACTCGCCTGTGCCGATGGCCTGGTCCTTCTCAGTGGGTCCTGACGGGCATGGTCGGGGACCTCCTGGTCTTGGAGGGGTTCCTGGATCGCACCGGTCTTGAGGTCGGGATCAAGAGGTGTGGCGGCTTCTGCTCGGGTTCTTCCAAGCGGAGCGTGGTTGTGGACGACTGTGCGGAGTGGACGTTTCGCGCCGCTCCTGTCCCGGTGATTGACGAGACCCGGGCATATGGATACCTGGGGTTCCGGGTCGTTCCGAGGAGGGGGATCCTGCCTTCAACCTGGCGAGGGAGATCGCGCCCGTGCTTCGGGGGACCATTGAGTCCCCCAATTGGGCCCTTCTGGTGGGTTAGGAGGCTCGTGTCGTGAGGTGTCCCTTGAGCCCGGCTGGCGTTTTTTTGGGCCGAGGAGAGCTGCCCTGGGGATGGGAAGCGGAGTTGTGTCTTGGCTTCACCTGAGCCAATCGGTTGGCGCCTTGACCGCCCTCGGCCCTTGGGAGCGAGATGGCACGGGTTGCGGGCCTTGTGGCTGGGGATGTGAAGACATCGTCCAGGTTGTGGATCAATGGGGGTCTTTCGGGAGGAACGGATGAGCCAGCCACGGTGGCATCTGCGAGGTGTTGGCTGTCTCCGGTCAGACCCTTGGCTGTGATGTCAAGCGGGAAGGGAGGATCGCCTGTCCTCGCCTGGGAGCCGCGGTGCCCGACCTGGTGGTGCTGTAGAGCGGCGGAGGCCTGGTGGTGGTTGGTTTGGACTACCGGGTCTCTGTAGCTCTAAAAGGCTCAACCCCTTCATACCTAGGGCAGAGCACAAGGTTAGGGCTTCAACATGGGTGAACATCCAGTTATCATAGAGGAGGGCCGAGTTGGAGGTCATTAACTACATAATATGGAACTCTGAGTTGCTGCATGAGGGGATTAACAGTATGTGTAACCTCAAACAGGACTGAACCTTCTGGGTGTCGTATGGCCGACTTGGCCCAACCATTGCTGCACTTTGAACTACGATGGCCATTCGGGCTAAGCTTACCATAAATTTCAGAATTAAAGTCTGTATTAAGGAGCCCCCCGGCCCCTGCTCTGTTCCTCTCTAAGGTCAATGCAATCAGAATTACAAACACAAATACCAGTACTATAAGAGACAATAAACTGCCCTCTTATATGCGTCTAATGGTCTTCTGTTCACCCTCACAGATTCTTAACAAAAGGTGGCGGATCTGACCATGTGGTGCAGGAACCAACTGCCCCTAACTATCTGAACTCAACCTCTATCACTGTGTATCTCATCCACATGGCAATTGTGTTCCTCTTTAAAACTGCAGAGACCTCAGGTCTAACTGCAACGTGGTGGAACTCGCTGACACCACAGATCGGGGATTGGCTAGCATTTATAATCATTTGCCATTCTGAGCAATGTATAACTGATGATCACAACCTGGATCTATGCAGCCCGTGGCTGGATTCAATGTAGCCTGTGGCAGCGATTATTTGTCTAGCCAAACATCTAATTCTAACCACTCTGTGCTGCCGTGTTGGTGAGCTCTAGTTTCTCCAACGCAGACGTAAATAAGGTTTTTTATCCAAACATGTGAATTGTTAATTGCATGGAACCCGTTCCCTGTACAGCTGACAATCTCTACAAAAGTCAACATTTTAACTTTAACGAACAAATACGAGGGAAACCAACTCCAGGTACCCCGCAATTCCTATTGACTTGGCTGGGAGCTAGACACCAACCGTGTTCTGCTCCGCGACTCACCGTGCCGTCTCTCCAGATCTCGCCCCTCCTGTCCTGGAGGTGTTTATGTGTCCCATCGGGGGGTGGGTGGCTAGAATGGGGCTGTCTTTCGGCTTCTGCAAAGGCAGGGGATTAAAGGTGGAACCATTCAGTATTCCTATTATATGAGTGAGGGAATCTAATCCTGATTCCAAATTTGCGCTGTCATACCGACACCGAGTCGACTGTCCCGGTCTACATATGTAACATTTCTTTTCACAGCATATTACTGACGGGATGTGCACCATCTAACATATGTGACAAACTCCGATTAACACCAAAGACGACCTTATCTTACTCACAGTATTGGTTGCAGACATGGGCTGACTGGGTTGGCGTGGAGAATTCCCCTTCCCCCTCTTCGTGGTGGGCAGCGGTGTAGGCAACTTTGCCGTCTCGGCCGACTTGCTCCGGCCCCTCTCTGCCTCCCTGCTCTCCTTTGCGGCTGATTCGGTCAGCACTGGGAGCCTAAGGCGGAGGGGGGCCTCTCCTCCCCCCTCCCCCCACCTACAGGCAGGCGGGCTGCCCAGCCCAGTAGGACTCTAAAAGCTGCCTAGAACATCGATCCAGTGATGCAGACGTTCCCCCGGGGTGCGTTCGCCCCCTGGGGCCCTCCCCGGCTCCGATCAGCGCGACCCCATCACTCCGCGTGAGGCCGATGATGAGCTCCAGTGGGATGCGCGTGCGTGGGACTCGAGGCCCAGTGTGCTCCGAGTGACCGGGGTGGGACGGAGGGAGAGATGTGAGACCATCTGGAGCCTGTGAGGAGGTGACGATGCTTCTGCCTCGTGCAACATCTACATTGGAGGGTTCGACGACGCTTGCAGTGGGCCGTGGGGGGAACGGGATGGGCGCGGGAATCTGGGCGTGTTTGGCACCTTGCCTGGAGCCAACGACAAGCCTTTGCAGGTGGCCACGGCCCTCACTGGGATGTTGGCGGTCATCAGAGGTTCTGGGGGTGGGACTGCGCCTGGTTCTGACGGCATCAGGAGGCCCTGCTTGCTGATGTGAGACTGGGATGGTTGTGAGGCTGACCTGTCTTCAGTACAGTCTCGTACGGTGGTAGGCTCCCCGGGCTCCTAGGGAGGAGCCGTTCGGCTCTGGTCCCTGGGAACTCGGACCTGGTGGTGCTGAGTGGGTGGAGTGCTGGCGGCCCATCTCTCTTGTTCCACCATCCTGGGGCGCTCCTGTCTGGGTCCTCTGTGGCAAACTGGGTGGGGCCTGCCCTTCTCACTCGTCGCGGGAGGGCCCGGCTGGGGTTGGGGGCGGCGACGCTGGCTTGGTGCTGCTTGACGGAGTGGTACTGAGGGTGGTCCGCCGCTGTTAGGCCCTCGCTGTGGTATTTGTTGATCTGTCGCGAGCGTTTGGCTCGGGCTCACACCGGCGCATTCGTGAGGTGGTGAAGCCGAGGGGGGTTGGTGCTGGCGTCTGCGGCTTGGTCGGCTGCAGGGAGCCGGCTCCGTTGGTGCTCGCCCGAGGGGTGGCGTGCCCGGTCGATTGTGCTAGGGGTTGGTGTGGGGCGGTGGGGCCCTACGCCCCCTTTGCTCTTCGGCCTCTGCCTGGGCCCACTGCTCGTGATTCTGGGCTGGAGAGGCTCCGGGTTCTCCCTCTCGGGCCCGAGTGTTGCCGCTCTCGCCTACGCCGACGGCCTGGTCCTTCTCAGTGGGTCTGGGTACGGGCACGGGCAGGGGCCTCCTGGTCTCAAGGGGCTCCTGGATCGCACCGGTCTCAGGGTCATGGTCAGGGGGTATGGCGGCGTCTACTTGGGCTCTTCTAGGCGGAGCTCAGTCGTGTGCGATTGCGCGTAGTGGGTGGTTCGCGCTGCCCCGGTCCCGGTGGTTGACGAGACCCGGACACAAACGGTGCCTGGGGCTCGGGTCGACCCGAATGGGGGGATCCTGCCTTCCAACCAGGCGAGGGAGATCACACCAGTGCTTCGGGGGTCCGGCGGGTTCCCCCCTCGGGCCCTCCGGGGGGTCAGGATGCTCGTGACTTGCGGTGTCCCTGGAGTGGTGTATCTTGTATGGTGGCGGGCTCCCTGTGCTCCCGGGGGAAGCCGCACGGCTCTGGTCCCGGAAGCCGGGACCTGTTGGAGCTGAATGGGGGAGTGGACAGGTGGCCCATCTCCCCTGGCTCCGCCATCCTGGGGCTCCTGTCTGGGATTCTCTGTGGCGGCCTGGGCAGGGCCTGCCTTGCTCACTCGCCACGGGGGAGACTTTGCTGGGGGCGATGACTGCGGCGCCGGCCTGGTGCTGCTCGACGGTGTGGTGGAAAAGGCGATTAGCCTCAGGGAGACCCTCGCTGTGATGTTTATTGATCTGATGCGCACGTCTGGCTTGGTCTTACACCGACGCATTCGTGGGTGCTGGGGCTGAGGGAGGCTGGTACCGGCGTCTGCGGCTTGGTCGGCAGCTCTTCGGGCGCGCTGGCTCCTTGGCGCTCGCCCGCGGGGATGCGTGCTCAGTCGGCTGAACTGGGGGTTGGAATGGAGCTGGGGGGGCCCTGTGCCCCCCCCCTGCTCTTCGGTCTCTGCCTTGGCCCATTGCTCGCGTTTCTGGACAGGAGAGGCTCCCGACTCGCCCTCTCGGGCAGGGGCGTCGCCGCACTCGCCGACGCCGATGGCCCTGGTCCTTCTCAGTGGGTCCTGGACGGTCATGGCCGGGAGCCCCCTGGTATTGTAGGGGTTCCTGGATTGCACCGGTCTTGAGGTAGGGATTATGAGATGTGGCGGCTTCCGCTCGGATTCTTCCAAGCGGAGCGTGGTTGTGGATGACTGCGCGGAGTGGATGGTTCGCGCTGCCCCTGTCCCGGTTAGTGGATGAGACCCGGGCATATGCGTGCCCGGGATTCCGGGTTGACCCGGGGGGGGGGTGATCCTGCCTTCCAATCAGGGGAGGGGGATCACGCCAGTGCTTTGGGGATCAGAGGGCCCCCCCACCTCGGGCCCTCTTGGGAGCCAGGATGCTCGCGACTTGCGATGTCCCTGTAGTGGTATATGTGGCGGACGTGGGCCTGGCTGGTGTTTTGGGCCTGAGGAGAGCTGGCCTGGGGTGGGGAAACAGTGCTGGGTCTTGGCTTCACCTGAGTCAGTTGGCCTCCGACGCCCCTTGCTGCGGCGCCGGGTCGGGCGTCGAACTGGGACTGCCCGATCTGGGGGGTGTTGTCCCAGCTGGCCAGGCCTGGAGGTAATGTGGGATGGTCCAGTCTGGAGGTGCCGGATACGGAGCTCTAGCCCCCTCTCACTGCTCCCTAAGTCGGAGATCGAAGTGGGTGGATGGCTGCCACTGGGGGGAAGGGTGGGCGAAGTCTTCTGGGGCGGCAGACACTGACCAGCTCCATCGCGATTGGTAGGAGATGGAGGGACCTGGGATCTGGACAGTGGTGCGGCCCTGAATACTGGTGATCGTGGCCTCGCCGCTTTCGCCGGAGGCCCTGGTGGCGGCGGCCGGCTGGGTGACCACTGGGGATAGCACGAATCCGACTGTGTTCTGGCTCTCCGACTTCGCTTCAACGCGGTTGGCGCCTTGATCATCCTTGGCCGTCGGGGGGTATGGTGGCACGGGTTGCGGGGCCTGTGGCTGGGGATGGTGGGGGGCATCGCCCATGTTGTGGGCCAATGCGGGTCTCTCGGGAGGAACGGAGTGGCCAGCCGCGGTGGCATCCGCGATGTGCTGGCTCTCTTCGGTCGGCCCTTTGGCTGTGATGCCAAGCGGGTGAGGAGGGCTGCCTGTCCTCGCCTGGGAGCCGCAGTGCCCGATCTGGTGGTGCTGGTTAGCGGCTGAGGCCTGATGGTGGTTGGTCTGGACTACCAGGTCCCTGCGGCTCAAAGAGGGCAGAACACAGAGTCAGGGCTTCAACATGGATGTACATCTAGTTATCATAGAGGAGGGCTGAGTTGGAGGTCATTAACTACATAGTATGGAACTCGGAGTTATCGCACGAGGAGATAAATAGTATGTACAACCTCAACCAGGACAGAACTTTCTGGGTGTCGTATTGCTGACTCGACCCAACCATTGCTACACTTTGAACTATGATGTCCATTCAAACTAAGCTTACTGCAAACTTCAGAATAAAAGTTTGTATTAAGGAGCCTCCTAGCCCCTGCTCTGTTCCCCTCCTAGGTTAATGCAACCAGAGTCACAGACACACATACCAGTACTACAATAGACAATAAACTGCCCTCTTACATGCCTTAAATGGTTTTCCGTTCACCCTCACAGATTCTGAACAAAACATAGCGGATCTGATCATGTGGTACAGGAACCAACTGCCTCCATCTGTCTGAATTCAATCTTTGTCCCTGTGAATCTCATCCTCATGGCAATTGCATTCCTCCTTAAAACTGTAGAGACCTAAGACCTTACTGCAACATGGTGGAACTCTCAGTCACCACAGATCGGGTCTTGGCTGGCATTTGAAACCATCTGCCACTCTGAGTATTGTATACCTGATGGTCGGGCCCGAGACTTGTTCCCCTAGCCTGTGGCAACGATTATTTGTCTAACCAAACATCTAATTCAAACCTCTTTGTGCTGCCAAATTGGTGAGCCCAAGTTTCTCCAGCGCAAACATAAATAAGGGATATTATACAAACGTGTGAACTGTTAGTTACACGAAACTCATTCCCTGTACAGCCTATAATCTCTATAAAAGTCATAATTTTAACCTTAACGACCAAATATAAGTGGAATCAACCCCAAGTCCCAGCAATTCAGAATACCTAAGCTAGGATCTCAACACCAGCCACGCTCCGCTCCGTTGCGCGCCGTTCCGTCTCTCCGGACTTCGCCCCTCCTGCCCTCAGGTGTCCATGTGTCCCATCAGGGGGTTTGATGGCCGGTGTGATGGACCGAGTTTAAAACAGGAGGAGTCACAGGACATATTAGAAAAATAGGGTTTTTTATTTTAACCCAAAAATTATAAATAACAAAAGATAAACTGAGCTCATAAAAGAGGTCAAAGAAACAAAACTGAACTCAGGCAAAAAATGTAAACAAACTGGCTGCACAAACAAACATAACTGACCTAACAAAGAAATGACACACAGGGGTTATATACTGGCTGATCAGACCAATTAAGACACAATAGGGGTAACTAAACAGAATACAACTACAAATAACACAAAACAAATAACAGTACAGCTAAGTTTGGCTAAACTAAAGACCCAAAACTGAAAATCAAAAATATTAAACTTTAAATACTAATATTTACTTAAATACAAAACTTATCTAAAGAAAGAAACTACAAATCCCCCTGCCAGCAGGAACTAGTGGTTCAGTCCAATCAGCATGTAAGCCTGCTGAGCCCTGGCCCCCATCCTCTGTCTGGTAACTCCAAGGCAGGTAAGTACCGGAGGGAAAAACAAACAGAATTAATCTTAAGCAAACCAAATTAATTTTAAGTTGATATAAATACATATGTTAACTAAATGTGCGCGCTAACAAATAGAACAAACGCATTCAAATCAACTAATAAATGTTTTTATTGAAACTAAAGTGTTGTGTTTGTGTGAAAAATAAACTGTGCATAAAAAGAGTTACCGACAGAGTGTGGCCATGGATTTGGCCATCACACACTCCCCCACTTCCTGGTCTTCACTCTGGCACCGAGAAAGGTAATCAGCAGTGGTGTTGTCTTTGCCGGGGATGTAGTGAACCTTAAACCGAAATGGCTGCATAGCAAGATACCATCTGGTGATTCTCCCATTAGTGTCCTTCATCCTTTCTAGCCACTGAAGGGCTCTATGATCAGTCTGAAGGGTGAATTCTCTTCCGAGCAAATAATATTTAAATGAGTCAAGGGCCCATTTAATAGCCAAGGCTTCCTTCTCCACAGTTGCATATCGTCTCTCTCTTGGCAGCAGCTTGCGGCTGATGTAGGCAACTGGATGTTGGTCCTCTGGTGGTCCCTGCAGAAGCACTGCCCCAAGACCCCTTTCAGAAGCATCAGTTTGCAACAAAAAGTCTTTTGTAAAATCTGGTGAATGCAAAACTGGATTTTTACTCAGGGATTGGCTAATGTCCTTAAAAGCTGCAACGGCATCTGTTGTCCACTGAATTTTGGTGGGACTTCTGGAACCAGTCATGTCTGTTAGAGATGCTGCTCTAGCTGAGAAATTGGGGATGAATCTGTGGTAGAATGCAGCCATGCCTAGAAAAGATCGTAGCTGTTTCCTGGTTTGTGGGAGCGGACAGGATGCTATAGCATTGATTTTATCAACTTGAGGTTTAAGAATGCCACCTCCAATAGTGAACCCAAGGTACTGTATTTCTGTCTTAGCAAGAGCACACTTTGCTGGGTTGATGGTAAGGCCTGCAGAACGCAGCCGATCCAGGACCTCCTTTAGATGGTCAACATGCTCTTCCCAGGTTCTACTAAAAACCACAACATCATCAAGGTATGCACAGGTGAATGCTGAGAGCCCACAGAGTACCTGATCCATTAGTCTTTGAAATGTTGCTGGGGCCCCATGCAGACCAAATGGCAGGACTGTGAACTCAAACAATCCCCAAGGGGTGCAGAATGCTGTCAGCTCCTGGGACTGTTTGGTGAGAGGCACCTGCCAGTAGCCTTTAGACAGATCAATAGTTGTTAAATATCTTGCTTCCCCCAGGTGCTCAATGAGGTCATCAATACGTGGCATTGGGTAGGAGTCAAATTTTGATATGGAGTTGAGGTACCTGAAGTCGATGCAAAATCTTATTTTGCCATCCTTTTTCGGAACCAAAACAACTGGGTTACACCACTCACTTGTTGAAGATTGAATGATTCCTAAAGACAGCATGAGGTCCATCTCCTCCTTCAGCTCCACCCGGAAGCGTTCTGGTATCCTGTAACTCATACGCTTTATAACAGCATCCGGTTTTAGAACAATGCTGTGCTCCACCAGAGTGGTGCGACCTGGGCACTCTTGAAATATGTCAGAAGTAATAAGAATAATATCGCCTGCTGCTAAGCTCCTGGCACGCTGAAGCTATAAAGAGAAACTACGACTCTGTAAGACTCAGCGAGACCTAATAAACTAATTAAACACTGTAAGATTAATATTAAGTGAACTTCTAATAAAAGTAAACACATTGTAGATAATTATTCTACTCCACAGCCTAAATAACTTCTGATCTGTATCCCCTAGTACTGTCCTGAGTATGATGTCCCACACAGGGCTACCATACCAAGACTAAGTTTAGTCAGGGTCTTTACCATTGCTCTGTTTTCAACATCCACTGCTTAAGGTCAAGGCACCTGGGTGACTTAGCCCCTTGAGCCAAGCACCACGCATGCTCTGTTCTGCCCTTTAACCTGCTGCGCCCCCCCTCAAAGTTATCTTAGCCTTATTAAAAAAGAGGATCATTTAATGCTAGCTTTGGACAAAAAGTTTTGGCTCTTTCCTCTTTTCTCTTCCGAGTCCCTGGCGAGTGACATTCTCCGTGGGCGACGTGCAGCGACGGCGTGCTGCTAAAACGAAACAACAACAAAGCGTGTTGACGTCACAGATCACAGAGTTTAATCTCATACAAAGCAATCGACAACAAAGTATTGTATATAACTGTTACACATGTCGTAGATTAACTGTATTAAGCACTAAAATTAATCCTTTTTCTTAACAGTTCCCCCTTTTGAGGTCTTAATCAAAAGACCTCAATAAAAATTGATTAAGCCTTCTAATACAGAACCAAAACTATGTATTAAACTAAAAAAAACCCGAAAAAACCAAAAAACAAAAAGACAAAAGAGTGACATACCCTAATTACATACAGTTCCCCTTTTTAAACAAAACCCAAGGGTAAGAAAGACTTATCCTTACAAAAATATAAAATCATAAAACAAAATTATCACAATACAACCAAAAACACAGGACAAACAAAAACCCAAAGTGTAAAACAAAAAAATAAAACAGGGACATACATAGAAAAATTAGTAAGAAATGCACTACAAATTAAAAGACAACATTCATCACAATATCACAATCTGTCAAATGAGAAAGACACAAAATTACAATCTGTTGCTCGTCTTTTTTCTGTTTTTTTTTTTTTTTTTTTAAATGTCCATCGACAGTCTCTCAAAAAACATGAAGTCTTCGTCAGGAAATGTTCAAAAATGCGCGCAAAAAACGAAACAAAGGTCCTTATCAGAGTTCACAACGAACGAAAAACACGCAATAAAAAGTTAATGATGATCCTCTTGCAGCCTGATCTTCTTCGGTGGAAACCTCAGGTTTCCCACCTGAGCGTCCGTTGCTCACTGAAAATTGGATTATTATGCCAATTTAAACAGCGAGTTTTCAAGGAGAAAGTGAAATCTCCTCGTGAGGAAACTAAATCTTGTGAAATGACCTGTCACAGGTTATTAGACAGACATTTTGTTTTCAACATGAATTTCATTAGCATCAGAAACACAATTACAACATTCTTTAATATCATCTTTATTACTGTTAGCATAATCAAACGATGGTTTCACCTAAAAAAAATAAATTTGCTTTGTCACTTTCCATCAGGGGAATTATTTTAATCCTTTTTATCAAAGAACGCAGATTTTGAATGAGACCACATCCGCAGGGCACCAGGAAAACAGCTGCAAAACTGTAATGACAAAACAGAGATCAGATTTGTCCAAAGGCATCATTCATTTGTGTAATCATCACAAACATCTTCAATTCACTGTGTGTCCGAGTCCAACGCTCGTGGCTCTGTGGCTGCTATCCTCGAAATAAGTGTGAAGCCGCTTCTCCAAGCAGCCCCACCCCGCCTCGCATGACAACAGCTTGTGTTACAGAGTCCAGAGTCCTACCTGGAGGTCGGAACTCCAGGGCAGTCCGTGTGCAAAAACCATGAGCAACTCATCCCGTGAAGCCTTATCTCCTACTTTGTCCAGTTCTGCTCATTAAATGGTGGATGTGATCCCTTCAATTTACGTTTCTATTATTATATACAATTGCTCCTACCCGATGGAAAACACCAAAACCCTGTAATCATTTGCTTCAAGAGGCATGTTTCCAAAGTAACGTTTTGCCAGAATATTAAACATATGCAGATCTTCCTCTTAAACCAATCATGTAAAAATAGGATTAAACAAACGAAACAAAACAAACACAAAAACTTAAAAATGTAGTTGTAAAGCTTACATTTACCACCAAAAAATGAATATCAATGTGAATTAAACAGCCCAGTTTAAATTACTTTTATAGAACAAACTGGATCTTACTGGTTGTTTGTCTAAAACATTCTACATGCGTTCCTTAAACAAAATTCAAAAGAGTCAGACCTGGAGAAATTATAATGTCAATGTATGACTTAACAAATCCAAACATTTTCAAAATCTACCAATTTTACCTAGGTCTTTTACTTGTCGTCGAATTTAAAATTTAAAGTTTTATTCGAAATCATTTTAAATGTTTGTAAATCAAAAAATCAAAATCAAGTTTAGAAAAATCATTATAATCCCACCTGAGTACTTTTACTGATTAGTGATAACTTTAATCAAGAACAGATTCTTCAAAACATTTCTTAAAACATTCTTGCTCCATTAAATTAATGCTCTGAAAATGGCTGACACAATAATATTTTTAATTTCTATAATCATTTTCCCAAGTTAATTAACCAAAATATGCTTCATTATCACTATAAATTTTTCTATTGGTTTCAAAATACTTCAGCCCATTGTCAGAACATCTTTCAATGGAGAAGAACTCAAATCCATTTAAAATAAGCACATATATTACCAGACCATATTTTCTTTTCACTTTTATGTGTAGCACAGATCAGACATGTTCTTCAAAAATCTTGTTTAAGTAATATAAGTTTCAGTAAATTACTTAAGTAATATAGAAATAAACCCGTAACATATAGAAATAAACCCGTAACATATTCTCCCCCTTGATGATACATTACTGGCTAATGTATCACTATTTCTATTATGTGAAATAACGATGTTGATGAAACAGGGTTATTATTTCAGCTGAGAAAATCCTACCCATATTCAATGCTGCCCCCGTCCTAAAAGGCAAACTTTCAAAACAAACAGAACAATTTATTGTAGCATGCTTTAAACCTTCAAGATTACCATTTCCCAAAACATTTCACATTACAGTTTTAAAGCTCATTATTCAATTTTACTCTCATGATTTTCAAATAATTCATTGTAGAAGCTTCTCAAAAATTCTCAGCAGTGTTTGACAAAACGTGTTTACCAATTAAGACTCTGTGAAGGTTATGCATAAACCAGCCAGAGACGTTGAAGAAAAAATTCAAAATATAGTCTTAGTTAAGAAAATCTAAAAATGATAAATTTCGAGAAATACTGGTCAGAATATTACCAAATCAACAAATGAAAGAAATTAAACTAAAGACCAAAGTTCCCTGTCCCCTGGTGAACGGGTCCAGAGGAAACTGTTAACTCAAAAGAAAGAAATTAATTTGTTATATTTAACAAAATAGACAAAGAACTGACACAAATAGCTAAATAAAAAGTCAGACTAATGAAAACAAATTTAAAGATAAAACCCAAACTACTCACTACTAAAATTGTAACTTATATACTGATATTTTGTCAGAAGGTACTTTAAATGATGGGAGAGACAATGATTTGCCTTACAGCTGCTTGTCCTTTTCTGCTGAGCTGCTGTGAGCAGAGGTTGCTTCGCACTTAAAATTAGTGGTATGCAAAGAGGCTTCACATGTTAATTAGTTGAATCTAGTGGGGTAGCAGTTACAGCACAGCTGTTGCTTGTTCTCCCGTGCTGAACTTCTGTAAGTGGGGGTTGAAACTCCTCCTTGGGCTACAATATTCTCATATCTAAATAAACATACTCGTCGCTTTTTCTTGTTTTGTACTATTTATTTATTTTTCTTAATGGTCTTATTTTATTTGCAGCCCTCTCGTCTTTCTGTAGGCACTGTGTAATCATTTCTTATTACAGTTTAATATTGATTCTCAACAATAGTTCCATATGATCTTTTCCATTAACCCATAAGTTATTTCAAACTTAATGTTATCCTTCAACAACAAATCTTGTAAATTTTAGCAAACTTTTCTATATTTAATCAATTTCTATTTAACAAGAGAGTGACTTCTAATTTATCCTGTCTAATTATCAGTAAGTCCTGTAGATTTAACAATATTTTATCTATCTTAAAGTTTTGATCAGTTTGAAAAAGACTGATTGTGAAAATATCTAGAGTCAGTTGCATATTGCAGTTTGTTGTTATCTGAGCAATTCCTCTTACAGTTAGAGCCTGTTTCTCTAAAAAACTTCGTTTTTGTCAGTATCCTATACCCATTTTAAAAGTCCCCTTGTAGCTAATTGTATTTCATTCCATCAACATTTTTATCTACTATTTTAGTGCATAATTCTATACACAGTTTTTTATTTTATTTATTTCTCTACCTAATCAGTCATGTATTTAGTTATTTATTCATTCACTTTATTCATGTATTTATCTATTAATTTGCCAAGACAGCATTTCTACAATCCTCTGTGACCTAATTTTCTTGGCTTATTCTTTCTTTCTTTATTTATTTATTTATTTATTTAACCTTAGAACCCATAATTTATTTTCAATTTGTTCAGATGATTTATTTTATCAAGATTCCATCCTTTAATCGCCTTCCAATCTTTACACTGCAGGTCACACTTACTGCTGTTATTGCTTAATTTTTATAATTTAGTTCAATTTAACACATAGTGTGTTAAAAAAACTGGAAATTTTGCACCATGAAACAGCACTAAAAAGTGCTTTGTATTTATATGACATAAAATACCCAGTGGTATTTTATCTCCAATCTCACACTCTTTCACACCAACTTGAATTGTAACACAAACAAAAACACAAAACACAACACATCTGGCCAGGTTTGTAGTCCGTCAAAGTTTCAGTCAGTCATTATTTTATCAAAGTTTTACTGTAATTTTTATCAAATTTTACTGTAATTTATATCAAATTTACTGAAGCTTCAGAAATTATCCAATGTTTTATTAACATATTTTCATGTGTCAATTTAATTAATTTTAAACTCCAATCTTCAGGAACCTTTTTAAATCCCCGTGCACGTTTAAAAAGAGACATCTCAAAGTTATGTTAAAATCAAACCACAACCAATAATTTTGTTTTCTGGTACCAGTTTAATTTACTTAACTGTTATTTTAAAACTAAAACACCACGTGTCGCCTTCGTTCAACTGTCGACACGCCTTCTAAACCGTACTTTTCCTTAGTTAGGAACTGTAAGTTTCCTGGTTCCCTCAGACACATTAACTTCTCATCCCCTTTAAGACTCTTCTACGAACCCCGGCCATAAAATAGCGTATAGCACGTGTCGCAACTCAGTGTCCATAATAACTTTACAATAAAACGCAGCAAAAGCAACTCCAATTCACACTAACAGCGCTTTTCAAACACAGCGTTCCACACAAAGCAATTAACGCATACACACGCACAGACACACACAGAAACACATACACACCCAGAGCTCTGGAGTTCAAACAGCGCACTTCCACGGCAGCCGGCACACAAATCACCTTGCACAGAGAAATACAGAGGACATAAACACGGTTTCGGACAAACGTACAAGACAGAGGGAGAAAACATAAGGCGCCGGCTTCAAAAATGCATCCATTTTCCAACTTGCCAAGTTAGTCCTCTGAGTGATACAACTCGAAACCCAATATAAGTCCAATAGAGCGATTCAGCTCGAGTTCAATATAAGTCCAATAGAGCGATTCAGCTCGAGTCCAATATAAGTCCTATTTCAAGAGCGATTCAACCCCTTTTTCAATGTTTGACCAGAGAAAAATTAATTTAACATACTTTTCAAGATTTAACCGATGAATAGAGCGATTCAACTCGAAACCCAATATAAGTCCAATAAAGCGATTCAGCTTGATTCCAATATAAGTCCTATTTCAAGAGCGATTCAACTCCTTTTCAATGTTTCACCAGAGAAAAATTAATTTAACATACTTTTCAAGATTTAACCGATGTAGGCCAATATAAGTCCGCTGGAGCTGAGTCAAATCTCCGGGCCGATTCAAGCCCACACTAAATTTCATGCACTTAAAAATTCATTATTTCAGAGGCACAATAACGAATCCTCAGGGCCAAAGAAAACAATTAACAAACCCAGCATTTATGACAGAGGCTACGTAAACTCCTACAGTCTGGACCAGCCACGATCCCTTGTAATGTGCATTTCCGGCCAATTAGTAAACAGACTCTTTTAGAAACAAATCTATCCTCCCCTGCAGCTTCGAAACTCCGCGTGGCTGCACACAACAAAAGAGTAATTAAAAAACGTCTTACCGCACGAGCCGGACGGATCGATCGGGCAGAGACCGCCACCCGCCAAGATTCCAGAACCGGACGAAGCCCCCAATTATTAAAAAAGAGGATCATTTAATGCTAGCTTTGGACAAAAAGTTTTGGCTCTTTCCTCTTTTCTCATCCGAGTCCCTGGCGAGTGACGTTCTCCGTGGGCGACGTGCAGCGACGGCGTGCTGCTAAAACGAAACAACAACAAAGCGTGTTGACGTCACAGATCACAGAGTTTAATCTCATACAAAGCAATCGACAACAAAGCTGCAGAGGAACAGAGATATGCATTTTCTCATAAAAATAAAAACACACAAGGGGAAGACAAACAAACACAAAACACAAAGACAAAAAGGCAAAAATAGCGGCCGCTCTCTCTCTCTCAGGATTGACCCAAATTTTATAGTGAGTGGGTGTTCCTTCAATTTAATATATGCAGTCAAGGCGTTCCGTTCTTTGACAAATTAGAAACTCCCTCAGGGACTCAGAAAAACTTGGAAACTCCCCTCATTATGGCAAAGGTGTCTGGTTTTTGTCTAAGTAAAAGGGCGGACCACTTCGTGGTCATCTCTGTCTGGTACGGGCAGAGGCGCCAAAGAGTCTCTTGCCCCCCCCCCCATCGGAATGTAAATTTTATTGCTGTGTTGTCAGCGGGGGAGGAAAAAGGGCCCTGCTTTGTCTGCTTACCGCATCTCAGACGAGACCTGTTCCAAATAAGAGTATTGTATATAACTGTTACACATGTCGTAGATTAACTGTATTAAGCACTAAAATTAATCCTTTTTCTTAACAGCCTCTAAGACAGCAACCTCATACCTGTCCTAGCCAGGTCTCCCTGATGGCTTTCTGTTATCAGAAAACTCGTTATCCCCACCAGTTGACCGTACACTGGGGAGCTTAGCTTGAAAGGAACTTGGTTGGGGTGTTAACCGGCAAACCCTGGAGCCAGGATTGAGAGATAATCCCACTAGAGCAAGAACAGCGTTAACTCCCACTTCAAATCCAGCTTAATCAACTCAATCCACTTTCAATAATCAGCTTGATTTTGATTCGCTCCTATCATCAATAGGCCCAAATTATAATCTATGGTATCAACTCCCTGAGTGCACGACTAAGCCTAGGAAACGCTAGGATAGCACCAGGGCGAGGCTGCAGTTCGAGCTTTAGCTCCTGAGGCATGACGGAGCACAACAAGCGTCATGGCTAAACATTAGCGCAGTTTTTTGGTATCAGAGACCCGATCCAGCTAACCTTTCAGGCTCAGGGTGGTAGCTTTAGGAAACACGGCCTCGTCCCTTTGATGTTCCTGCGCTGTTTCGTTTTACTGCGGTTGAGTGCCTCTCGTGGGGGGCTGGAGCGATGGCGGGACTGTGCTGGCTTGCCTGCTGCGGTGTGTGCGGGCTCCGGTCTGTTCACTCGTCGCCACGAATTCGCTCCCTGGGCTGACGAAAAGAGCAGTCCCATGGAAATATCCTAGGGAGGGCTCCTCTACTTGCAATCCGTACCTCCCGTGTTATTGGGCCGGACCGGAACAAGGTGGTGACTATGGGCTCTGTATTAGGCGGCGTTAGCTTTACCTGTTAGCGACAATGTTTACAAGCCGCCATCTTCCTCTCTGCCCCAAAGGCTTGGAGAGTGTATAAACCCCTCCTCCACTCAAAATAACTAAGGCTGTAGGGGAAGGGTTGAGTTCAAGTCCGTGGGACATTAGAGAACTCTAACTTCATAAAAGTAGTATTACACTGACTTAGTTTTACATTTACTCGGAACAAAATCAGAAACACGTCCCACTATGTTACTGATAGCTTTGTGAACTACAATGCGTTACGTTTCACGATCAAAAATGAATGAAGACTGCACGAAATCCTTTTTTCCCTATGTCCTCAAATGTACCACATGTCTGAAGCAACCAATCAGAAAACACCTCGGCCATTTTGCGACTCGTATCCGGGCAGACCTGAATGCTGACAGAGTGTAACAATGAATGACAGTAAAACCAACAATAATGGTAAATAAGGACTGACAAGCCTATAAATCTGGAAGAACTTTCACATGAATGACAATATAACTCATGTTCTATTATTCGATCGAAACCTCAGACCACAAATTCATATCAGATTCCTGTTTTGACTCGGCTTGTCAGGCCTCTGCTAAGCATCCTAACTTCACCTGTGGCAGCTTTTAAAACTACATAAACATGTTAGCTCTGTCATTAATCCAAATTTTTACCGCCTTTGACTTTAGCAAAGTTAATTCCCACTCCTAATATTAAATTATTCGAAGGACTTATCCATGCATCCATAAGGTTGAGAAAACAAACTTAAAATAAACCAGTCTTAAAACTTAACATTCTTTACTCATATGGCCCAATTGTGGTTTTAAAATTAATATGGTACTCTGGCTCTTTGACCTTTATGTTACCCGTAGCCACAGCAGATGATTTGCTGGGATCACTTGAGCTGCCTCTTGTCTGTGGGGGAACGGTACAGAAGTTGTAGCTTTTCACACTCATCTGTGAAGGGCCCGAAACATGGCAGAGGCTTAGGCCTCAGGGAGAGGATCAGAGATAACTCCTGGTTGGAGAAACAAGATACGCCTTGTTTAAACAAATCAAAGAAAAGAAGAAAAACTTCCCACACAGAAGTAACCCATTAGATTTGCTCTTACAACTCTCCAAAGATGTCTTTGCACATCTTTGTTTTTCTTTCTCTCTGTCCTTTCATTTAATGTAGGGTAAATGAATGTATGTCCTCGTTATTCTACAGTTTCTGGTGTAAGTTTATACATTATCTTACATCTGATTGAACTCTGTAATTCTGTGACGTTAGCACGCACTGTTGTTCTCCTTGTGGCCACACAAGACCTGCCGAGAGGACCTAAGGAAGAGAGAGAGCCAAACTTTTTCCAAAAGTCAACTAATTTAGATAATTTCCTCCTTAACAATAACAACTCGTCTGGATTACTGCAACTCATTATATAGAGAGATAGATAAATCTTGGATTTAGCGACCTCAAATGACCCAGGATGCAGCTGCACGGCCCCTCGCAGAAGCCAGGCAGCATGACCGCTTGGTGCCAGCCCTGGCATCTTTACGCTGGCTGCCCATCCTTTACCAAACAGATTCTAAGATTCTTTATTGAACCTGAAAGCTGTCAGTGATCTGACTACCCCTTATCCTCAAGACCTTTTAAATTACCAGTCTGTGCCCAGAACTCTACGATATAATGATCAGTCACTGCTGACGGTTCCCTGTGCTCGACTTGGGAGGAAGGAGAACAAGCTTTCTTCTATTGCTGCTCCTACCCAGTGGACAGCCCGCCTTCCCAGATCTGATCTCCCTCAGCTTGGATCACCTCAAATCACGTCCAAAGGCCTACCTTAATTGCCTCAGACAGAGCCATAAATAACGAGTTAAGGTTTCAAAAAGAGCAAATTAATTGACTCAAAATAGCCACGTTAAACCTGGACGAAGGCGCTCTGGTTGAGCTGTCAGCCCCTTGACCTCTCCTGGGAGCCGATCATTGTCAATCACCAGTGCTGTCCTTGCAGATTGTCAATTTCTAGTTCAGGGCTTGGATTGCAGCGTCTGACCTGTGGCTGTCCCTGCCCAGTCTTGACTGCTCGGCTTGGAACATCATGGGGCCCGACTGGCTCGGGCTCTGGTGCCCATGTGACATGTGGCCTGGCTCTTTTTCTTTGAATAGTCTCGAGACGCCGACTTGGACCTCTTCCCGCTCGTCTTGTGCACGGGACGCTCTCGGTGCTTCAGCACGGTTCAGCTTGATGGCAGTAGGACCTAGTAAAACAGATGTAAACAATAAATGACAAAATTCCCGCCGTAGCTACTCCCACAGTACCGCTGGCTCAATTATACTGTAGCATGTTATAGAACACCAAACAACATTAAACACTAAAACATAGTCTACTGCGGCAACACAATACATGGCACTGCCTTGTGCTCAAATCTGGAAGTCAGGGACTGCTTCTCAAACACACAAAGGCATCATTACAACAATCACACCATGCAACACCCGGTCACACCAAATTACACCCTCAAGTTTGATCTCTATAAACAGGGAAATAAACTGCCTCCCTTAAAACATAACAGCTTCAAACACAACGTTCATAATAGAGTCAGATAGTTGTAGACATACCTAAATATTATTTACTTGGGGCGCCTGCGGTGATGAGTTTCTGGCTTCTGGATTGGTCTGAAGCATTTGGGTATTGACCGGCGAGGTCTGTCAGCTCAATGCGGCCCTGGCTGAGTGACGAGGGCTCCATCAGCTCCCGGATTGCTGGACTGAGCCTAGGGAAAGCTCGGGGTTGAGGCTGAGGCTCGCGCTTTAGCTCCCGAAGCATAGCGGAACACAACATGCATCATGGCTAAGCAACAGCGCAGATTTGGTATTGGAGATCTGATCCAGCTAACCGCTCAGGTTCTAAGTGGTAACTTTAGAAAGCACGACCGTGTCCCCTGGTGTTCCCGCGCTGTTCTGTTTACTACCTCTGAGCGCTTCCTTTGGGGGGCTGGAGTGGTGGTGAGATTGTGCTTGCTTGCTTGCGGCGGCGGGTGCGGGCCCCGGTCTGCTCACTCATCGCCACAAACTCGCACCTCAGGCCGATTATAAGAGTAGAACCATGGAAATAACCCAGGGAGGACTCCGCTATTCACAACATGTACCTCCGGTGTTTTTTGGGCTGATCCGGAGTAGGGTGGTGACTGTGGGCTTTGTATTAGGCAGCATTAGCTTTACCCGCTAGTGACAGTGTTTACAAGCCGCCATCTTCTTCCCAGCCTACAGAAGACTGCGCCTGCGCTGGAACGGGCATAAACTCCTCCTCCACTCAAAGTAACTAAGGCCGTAGGAGAAGGGTTGAGTTCAAGTCCATGGAAAAATGGAGACCTCTAACTTATAAAAGTAGTAGTATACTGACTTTGGTTTACATCTACTCCGAAGCAAAATTAGAAATAAGTCCCACAACGTTACTGATAGCTTTGTGAATTGCAATTCGTCACGCCTCATGATCAAGATGAATGAAGACAACACGGAATCCTTTCTCCATATGCCCTCAAACGTACCACGTCGGAAGCGACCAATCAGAAAATACTTTGGCCATCTTGCGACTCGTATCCGGGCAGACTTGAATGCAGACAAAGTGGAAACAACTAATGACAATAAAGCTAACAATAATGGTAAATAATGACTGACAAGTTTATAAATCCGGAAGGGCCTTCCACCTGGATGACAATATAACTCAAGTCTATTATTATGTCAAAATCTCAGAATACAAATTCACATCAGATCCTTGGTTCTTTAGCTCGGCTCGTCAGACCATAAACATGTTAGCTCTGTCGCTAAATCAAATTTTTTACCATCTTGGCTTTAAGCAAAGTTAATTCCCACTTCTATTCTTAAGAAATTTGAAGGACTCATTCATGCCTTCATAAGGTTGAGAAAATAAATTCAAAATAAATTCAAAATAAGCCAGTGTTAAAACTTAACATGTCTTGACTTATATGGCCTAATTGTGGTTTTGAAATTAATATGGTATTCTGGCTCTTTGACCTTTATGTTACCCGTAGCTACAGCAGATGGTCTGCTAAGATCTCTTGAACTGCCTTTTGTCTGTGGGAAAATGATACGGAAGTTGTAGCCTTTCACACTCAGCTACGACAAGCCTAAACACGGCAGGGGCCTTGGACTTAAGGGGAGGATCAAAGGTAACCCCTGATTGGAGGAGCAAAGACATGCCTTGTTGAATACATTAAAGGAAAGAAGATAAAACTTCCTACACAGAAGTAACACAATAGATTGGCTCTTGCAAATCTCCAAAGACATCTTCGCACATTCCTGCCTCTCTTTCCTTCCGTCCTCCAATTTTATGTCAGGCAAATGAATGTATGTCTCCGTTACTCTACAATTTCTGGTGTAAGTGTATACATTGTCTCACGTTGTACTAAATTCTGCAATCCTGTGACGTCAACATGCATTGTTATTTTCTTGGTGACCACGCAAGGCCCGCCGAGAGGACCTGAGGAGATGAGAGAGCCAACCTTTTCCAAAAGCTAACTGATTTAGATAACTTCTTCCCTAACAACAACAACAGCTCATCTGGATTACTGCAACTCTTCACATAGAGGGACGGATAAATCTTAGATTTAGCGACCTCAAATGACCCAGGGTGCAGCTGCACGGCCCCTCGCGGAAACCAGGAAGCATGACCACTTAGCGCAAACCCTGACACCTTTACGCTGGCTGCCCATCCTTTACCACATAGATTTTAAGATTCTTTGTTGAACCTCAAAGCTCTCAGTGATCTGACCACCCCTTATCTTCAAGGTCCTCTTAAATTTCCGGTCCACGTCCAGAACTCTACGACCTGTTGGCCAGTCACTGCCGACGGTTCTCTGTGTTCAACTTGGGAGGAAGGAGAATAAGCTGTCCTCTATTGCTGCCCCTGTCCCATGGACTACCTGCCTTCCCAGACTTGATCTCCCTCAGCCTTGATCATCTCAAATCACGTCCTAAGGCCTACCTGAACTGCTTTAAGCAGAACCATATAGAACGAGTTAAGATTTCAAAATGGAGCAGATTAGTTGACTCAAATCGCCACGTTGACCTGGATTGGGGCGCTCTGATTGAATTGTCAGCCCCCTGACCTCTCTTGGGAGCTGACCGTTATCAATCGCCAACGCTGATCTTGCAGGTTGACAATTTTAGCTCTAGACATGGATGGCAATATCTGATCTGTGGCTGTCTCTGCCCAGTCTTGACTGCCCGGCTTGGAGCCTCATGGGACCCGACTGGCTCGGACTCCGATGCCTGTGTGACATGTGGCCTGGCTCCTCTCTTTGGATTGTCTCGAGACGCCGACTTGATTTCTCCCGCTCGTCTTGTCTCGTGCCGGGGACATTCTTGATGCTCCGTCACGGCCCCGCCTGATGGCAGTAGGACCTAGTAATACCGATGTAAACAACAAATGACAAAATCCGCGACGTAACCACTTCCACAGTGCGGCAGGCTCCGTCATACTTTAGCGTGTTACAGAACACCAAACAACATTAAACGCTCAACATAATCATTGATGGCAACACTATACAAAGCACTGCCTTGGTGCTCAAATCCTGAAACCAGGGACTGCTTCTCAACACACAAAGGCATCATTACAACAATCACACCATACAACACCTGATCACAGTAAATCACACTCTCAATTTTGATCCCCATAAGCAGGGAAATAATCTGCCTCCCCAAAACACAATGGCCTCAAACACAATGGCAAACATAGCGCTCATAATAGAGTCGGATAATTGCAGACATACCAAAATATTAATTACTTGAGGCGCCTGCGGCGATGAGCTTCTGACCCCTGTACTGGTCTGAAACATTTGAGATTTGTGGGATGGTGGCTGGTCAGGCCGACTATTAAAGCGGTTACTGTAAACCGGTTACATGTGACAGAAGTAAACACTATCATATTGTGTGGCCGTAGCCATAGTCTTCACACTCTTACTGGTATTGATCGCAGGTCCTGTGGGGCTTTTGGCCTCCACTGTCCGGTGGTTCCTGTTGGGACCCCGTCAACCAGCGAAGTCTGTCAACCCAGCGCGATCCTGGCTGAGGGAGGAGGGCTCCTCCTCTTGCTAGCGGATTGCTGGACCTGGCCTAGGTGGGGCTCAGACAGCTCCAGGGCGAGGCTGCGGCTTGCGCTTTAGCTCCCTAAGCACATCGGAGCGCAACATGCATCATAGTTAAGCCACAGTGCAGCCTTGGTATCGGAGATCTATTTCAGCCAACCGCTCAGGTCCTAAGTGGTAGCTTTAGCAAACACGACAGCGTCCCCCGGTGTTCCCGCGCTGTTCTGCTTATTACCTTTGAGTGCTTCCGGTGGGGGGCTGGAGCGATGGTGTGATTGTGCTCGCCTGCCCGCGGCGGTATGTGCGGGCTCCGGTCTGCTTTATCATCGCCACAAACTTACACCCCATGCAAACTATAAGAGTAAAACCAGAGGAATATCCCAGAGAGGACTCTGCTATTCAAATCCATACCTCCGATGTTTTTGCGCCGATCCGGAGTAGGGTTGTGGTTACGGGCTTTGTATATTAGGCAGCGCTAGCACTACCTGTTAGCAACAATGTTTACAAGCTGCCTCTCCCTCTCAGCCCTCAGGGCCGGCGCCGGCACAAACCCCCCCCTCTTCCCAGAATGGCCGAGGCGTAGGCGAGGCGCCGGGTTCAAGTCCATGGGACATTGGGATTTCTATATTGAAAAGTAGTAATATACAGACTTTGTTTTACATTTACTTTGAAACAATTGTCAGAAATATGTCCCACAGTACTACTGGTAGTGTTGTGAACTGCAACTCTTTACGCCTCATGATCAAAATAAACAAAGACTACACGAAATCCTTTTTCCCTACGTCCCCAAACGTACCACATGTTAGAAGCAACCAATCAGAAGCACCTTGACCATCCTGCGACTCGTATCCGGGCAGACCTGAATGTAAACAGAGTGGAAATAACTAATGACAATAAAACTGACAATAATGGTAAACAACGACTGACAATTCTACAAAAGCAGAAGAACCTTTCACCTGAACGACAATATAGCACAAGTTCTACTAAACGATCAAAGCCGCAGAACACAAATACAAATTAGATCCCTGATTCTTTGGCTCGGCCTGTCAGTCCTCCGCTAGACATCCCTACTTCACCTGTGACAGCCTTTAAACTGCATAAACATACCAGCTCTGTCACCAAATCAAATTTTACCACCTTCGGCTTTAAGCAAAGTCAATTCCCACCTCTATTCTTAAGTAATTTAAAGGACCTACTCGCGCCTCCATAAGGTTGAGAGAACAAATCTAAATTAAACCAGTTTTAAGCTTAACATGTCTTGACTCAGATGGCCCAATTGGGGTTCTGTAACCAGCAAGATATTCTGACTCCTTGACCTCTTTGTTTCCCGTCGCTATAGAAAATTGCTTCCAAAACTGACTGAACTGCCTTTTTTAGTCTGAGGGAACACTATACAAAAGTTGTAGCTTTCAAGCCCATCTATTAAAGACCGTAAACACGGCAGGGGCATCAGACCTCAGGGAGAGGATCGGGGTGACTCCTGGTCTGAGGAGCAAAGATGCGCCTGGTTGAATAAACTAAAAAAAAAAAAAAAAAAAAAAAAGAAGAAGAAGAAAATCTTCCCACACAGAAGTATCCCATTAGAATTTCTCTCACGGCTCCCCAAAGACATCTTTGCACGTCTCTGCCTTCCTTTCTTTCCATCTCCTCGGCTAATGTCAGGCAGGTCGATGCACGTCTCCGTTGTTCTCCAGTTTCTGAGGTAAGTTCATACATTGTCTTACGTTTAATTAAACTCTGTAAACCTGCGACGTCAACATACATTACCGCTCACCTTTATGACCACGTAAGGCCTGCCGAGAGAACCCGAGGAAAGGAGAGAGCCGAACCTTTCCCAGAAGTTAACTAATCAGATAATTTCCTCCTTAACAATAGCAACTCATCTGGAGTACTGCAGTTCACTATGTAGAGGGATGGATAAATCCTGGATTTAGTGACCTCTAATGACCCAGAGTGCAGCTGCGCGGCCCCTCGCGGCAACCAGGAGGCATGATCACTCAATGCCAACCCTGACGTCCTAACGGCGGTCACCCATCCTCTACCATATAGATCCTAAGATTCCTCGATGAACCTTAAAGCTCTCAGCTAGCTGACCACACCTCCCATCAAGATCTTAAATCGCCGGTAATCTATGCAAACATTATTGTTAATTTATTCTAATTATCAACTATTCGTATTTAACAATAAGTCAACAAGCCACAGTAATACAATATCAAATCAAACTAATTCAAAGAGGCCGACCTGGCCAACAGAAACAAGACGAGAGCCTAAATACTGGCTGATCCGATCTCATACAAGACACAGGAAGGAAGATAAACAAAACCAGCCAGATTGACACAGGAGCCCCCCCACCCCCCTTGTTATGGTGAGCGATGATGTAGGCGTCGTTGCCGACCCGGACAACCCACTCCACACCATCTCCGCCTCCCTGCTCTCCTGGATCAGCCAACCCTAGGAACCCAACACGACCAGGGTTAACCGGACAACACAACGACGTCAACCATATGTCAACATGCACTCTAGAGTACTACGTGCCGTGATGCCATTTAACACAACCAGTCATCCCCTTTGGAGCAGACAGAATGCCTCACAATGCTGGACTAGGCTGCCTCAGCATACGTCCCGCCCATTGGTCGACCAGTCACTACGGCAACGGAACACTCATTCCGCCCTATTGGTCGACCTCTCGTCACGGCAACGGAACACTTATAGAGTGGTTCGAGCCGGTTTAGACCAGTTGAGTGCGTAGCAGTTGAGAGCCAGAGATCTGAGAGATTAACAGCGACTTCATCTCCAACTAGTCTAACGACTTTAAAATAATATCTTCGGCCTTGGGCGTCCGCTTGTGTTGACACCACCTCAGTGGCAGTGATGTGGTCCTCCTCGGCTCCCCGCCTGGCCAGGAACATCGTGTTTTTCAACCTCGACAGAGATGCTAAGAAGGCTCTTGGCTCTGGTTCCAAACTCCCCGCAGCGACGACAGTGGGACTGAAAGTCCCCTGGAGGGAGCTGCCCTGCCCCCTTTGTAACGAGATCCTAAAGACTGCCAGGGACGGCCTGAGACATTTCCTCAGAAAGCACCAAGCGAGGAAAATCAGCTGGTTCTGCGTCAAATGCGACATCTCTAAGCCAGGCCTTCACAGCGCCACCTGCCACGCGGCCAAATGCGTGGCTAGCAAACGCACTTGCCCTGCGACCAACTTCGCGTTTGTATGTGGGACCTGCTCTTCTGGCTTCAGAACCAGAATAGGCCTCTCCATACATACCAAAAAGCACGGCAGCGCGAACAAAAAACCGATACCCAGGGAACATCGCGACATTCGCGCCGGTCTCCACGAGGGCCTTTTTTCACCCCTCCCCCCACTCACTAACAAGCGGGTGACCCAGCCCCGTGGAACACTAAAAAGCTGCCTGGAACGCCAATTCAGCGATGCGAACGTCCCCCCGGGGTGCATCCACCCTCTCAAGTCTTCGCCAGCTCTGGTCAGCAGGACCCTGTCACTCCACGTGAAGCTGATGAGGAGCTCCAACAAGATACGGGGGCGTAAAACTTGGAAACCCCGTGGGCTTCGTGCGGCCAAAGCAAACCGGAGGGACGACTATAGGGCCATACAGAGCTTATACAAGAGGGACACGGCTGCCGCTGCATCCCTAATCATAGACGGGAAGGAAGCCACCCGCTGTAACATCCACATTAATAAAATTGAGAGAGCTTACAGCGAGCTGTGGGAGAAAGAGGACAAGTACAAAGGGCTGGGCGTGTTCGGCACCTTGCCTGAGGCCAACAATGAGCCTTTACTGATGGCCATCACCCCCAGCGAAGTGTTGGCGGCCATCAGAGGTTCTAGGGGTAAGAGTGCGCCCGGTCCCGACGGCATCAGGAAGCCCCACCTGCTGATGTGGGACAAGGATGGCGTGAAGCTGGCACACATTTTCAATGCCATCCTATACAACCGCAAGCTCCCCAGGCTCCTCAAGAGAAGCCGGACGACCCTGGTCCCAAAGAGCCCAGACCCGTTGGAGCTGAGTAGAGTGGAGAACTGGAGGCCCATCTCTCTCAGCTCCACCATCCTGAGGCTCCTGTCCAAAATCCTATGCGACAGACTGAGCGAAGCCTGCCCCACCCACACATCGCAGAAGGGCTTCACCAGGGGCGAGGGCTGTAGCACCAACCTGATGCTGCTCGACGGTGTGGTGCGAAGGGCGGTCCGGCACAAGGAGACCCTCGCCGTGGTATTCATCGACCTGGCACGCGCGTTTGACTCGGTCTCGCACCAGCATATCCGCGATGTGCTGGAACTGAGAAAAGTCGACGCCGGCATCTGTGACCTGGTCAGCCACTCGTATAAACACGCCTGCTCCAGGGTTCTCACCAGAGGGGGACGCACCCGACCAATCACGCTGAAGGTCGGAGTGAAGCAGGGGGACCCAATGTCCCCTTTGCTCTTTAACCTCTGCCTTGACCCGCTGCTCGCGTTTCTGGACCAGAGAGGCTCTGGCTTCTCCCTCTCGGGCCAGAGGATCACAGCGCTCGCCTACGCTGACGACCTGGTCCTCCTCAGCGGGTCTTGGACAGGGATGGAGAGGAACCTCCTAATCCTGGAGAAGTTCCTGGACCACACCGGCCTGGAGGTAAAGATCAAGAAGTGTGGCGGCTTCTACCTGAGTGCCTCTAAGCAGGGCGTGGCAGTAAACAGCTGTGCAGAGTGGACCATTCACGCCGACCCGGTCCCGATGATTGACGAGACCCGGGCATACAAATACCTGGGTGTCCTAGTCAACCCGAAGAGGGGGATCCTGCCATCCGACCCGGCGAAGGAGATCACGCCCATACTCCGTAGGATCAACAGTGCCCCCCTCAAACCCTCCCAACGGGTCAGTATGCTCGTGACCTACGGTATCCCTAGAGTAATATACGGGGCCGACATGAGCCTAGCGGGAATTTTGGGCCTGAGAAAAACCGACCTGGCAATACGGAACAGAGTCAAGGCTTGGCTCCACCTCAGCCAGTCGACCGCTGATGGACTCTTCTACAGTGCCAAGAGGGACGGCGGGCTGGGACTGCCCAGACTGGAAAGGACCATTGCAATCAGCCAGGTCAAAAGATGGTGCAAGATGTTCCAATCCGACGATGCCAACAGCAAAGCTCTAGCCCCCTCACTTCTCCCCAAGCTAGAGATTGAAAAAAGATGGGTAGCTGCCACCGGGGGAGAGGGCGAGGGTAGCCTCCTCGAAAGGCTTGCCCAGACCAGCCCCGTCTTGGTTGGCAAAAAATGGAGGGACCAAGAATACGAGCGATGGTGTGGCCTGAGGTGCCAGGGTCGTGGCCTTGCCACCTTTGCCAAAGACCCGGTCAGTAACTGCTGGCTGGGCAGCCACAAGGGATTGCACGAGTCGGACTATATCCTGGCCCTCCAACTTCGCTCCAGCACGGTCGGCACCCTGACCACGCTCAGCCGTTGGAGACGCGGCAGCACAAACTGCAGGGCCTGCGGCGATGGGTGGGAAGGCATCGTCCACATCGTGAGCCAATGCAAGGCCTTCAAGAGAAACAGAATGGCCAACCACAACAACATCTGCCGCATACTGGCCATCATTGGTCGGGCCCTTGGCTGGGAGGTCAAGCGGGAGAAGCGGATCACCTGTCCCCGCCTGGGAACCGCGGTGCCGGACATGATCCTGTTCAAGAACGGCAGAGGCCTGGTGATTGACGTGACAATCTGCTTCGAAATGAATCCCTCCACCCTGAGACGCAGAGCTGAGGCCAAGGTCCACAAATATGAAAAGTTTGCGCCTTTGGTTTGCAGCATGTTCGGCCTGACCAACATCAAAACTTTTGGTTTCCCGCTGGGAGCCAGAGGCAAATGGCATGAGGGCAATTCCAACGTGCTGAGGGAGATGGGTCTCCCCAGATCCAGGACCAAAGAAATGGCCAAGCTGCTCAGCGTAGCAGCTATCAGGGGTACCACTAGGATCCTGAAAACATTCAAAAAACATACCCGGGCAACATAGAGTGTACCATTTAGTGGTAGCGCCAACCACCTCATGACTTGTCCAAACACAAACATAATTTCCAACACTATAGTTTGTTCAGCTCACCTTTCTACACCTAGCCACACACTATTAACCCACACACTATTTCATGTCACTGTTCTGTCTATCTCCTCTGTTGACCCCGTGTTGAGCCCGCCTAATTAACAAGGCCCTGGCTAGACCCTAGTTCTGGTGAGATAGCACGGCATCTCTGGTACGCAGTCGTCTTCTGCTACTCTACTTTACTAAGTATCAATAGATTACCAAATGAATAAGTTAACAAACAAATCAGTTAATAAATTAATTAACAAACAACATAACACAATTAATGTTCGAAAAAAAAAAAAAAAAAACGTACTAAATCCTTTTAAACCCTTTAATATCATATAACTCTAGACAGAAAAGTGATTTCTGCCACCTCATTGACATCGTCACCACACAAACCAACAATCCAATCTAGATCAAAACAAACAAACCAATTTGACTCTAAACCAAATCCCAATAAGTTAAATCTGGTTTTAAATCAAATCCTTATAAGCCAAATCTGACTCCAAATTAAACCCCAACGAATCTGATATAACTCAAATACCTAATCCCAATGAGTAAATCCGAGCTCTAAATCACATCTTAATAAGTCAAACCTGGCCCAAATCAAATTGTCATGAATCAAATCTGACCCCACATCAAATCCCAAAGTGCCAAACCTGACTAAATCAAATCCCAACAAATTAAACCGGACTCTAAATCAAATCCTAATAATTCAACCTGGCCTTACACCAAAGTCTAACAAGTTAAATCTGGCCCAAAATCAAATCCTAGCATCCGACATCCGGCTCTGAACCAAACCGTAACAAGTCAAACTTGGCTCTAAAACAGTCCCAATAAATCAAATCTGACCCTGCATCAAATTCTAACAAGTTGAACCTGGATCCAAATCAATTCCAACGAGTCAGATCCGGCCCTAGAACCAACCATAAGAAGTCAATTCTAACTCCAAAGCATACCCTAATGAATCAAGCATAGCTCCAAATCAAACCCTAATTAACCAAATCTGGCCCTAGACTAGATCGCAACAAGATCCGGTTCCAAATCAAATCCTAAAAGTGCCAAACCTGACCAAATCAAATCCCAAAAAAGTTAAGTCTGACTCTAAATCAAATCCTAGCAGGTCAAATCTGGCTCTACATCAAATCCTAATAGATCAAGGCTGGACCCAAATCAATCCCTACGAGCCAAACCCGGCCCTAAACCTGATCACAAAAGTCAGATCCAGCGCTTAACCACACCCTAATGAGTCAAATTTTGCTCCACACTAAATCCTAATCAACCAAATCTGGCCCTAAATCGAATGATAATGAGTTAAACCTGGCTCTAAACCAATTCCTAAAACGCCAAGTCCGACCAAATCAAACCCCAAAAGTGAAATCTGACTCCAACTCAAACCCCAACAAATCAAATCTGGCTCTACATCAAATCCTAACAAGATAAAATCCAGATCCAAACCACTCCTAAGGAGTCAAATCCGGCCCAGAATTAAAACCACAACGAGTCAAACCTGGCTCCAAATCAAATCCTAAGTGCCAAAACTGACTAATCAAATCCTAACAAGTCAAACCTGACTCTAAACCAAATCCTAATAAGTCAACCTGGTTCTACAACAAATCCTAATAAGCTAAATCTGGCCCAACATCATACCCTAGCGTCCTACGCCCGGCTCCGAATCAACCCGTAACAAGTCAAAACTGACTCTAAAACAATCCCAATAAGCCAGATCTGACCCTGCATCAAATCCTAACAAATCAAACTAGATCCTAGTCAATCCCAATGAGTCAGAGCTGGCCCCAAATCCAATCATAAGAAGTCAATTCTAATTCCAAACCATACCCTTATGAGTCAAACATAGCTCCAAACCAAATCCTAATTAACCAAAGCTGGCCCTAGACTAAATTGTAACGAGTTAAATCTGGTTCCAAATCAAATCCTAAAAGTGCCAAACCTGACCAAATCAAATCCTAAAAATTAAATCTGACTCTAAATCAAATCCTAATAGGTTAAATCTGTCTCTACATCAAATCCTAACAAATCAAAGCTGGATCCAAATCAATCCCAGTGAGTCAAACCTGGCCCAGAGCCTGATCATAAGAAGTCAAACCTAGCTCTAAACCATATCCAAGTGAGTCAAATATTGCCCCAAATTAAATCCTAATTAATCAAATCTGGCCCTAAATCGAATGGTTACAAGTCAAATCCAGCCCCAAGCCAAATCCTAAAGTGCCAAGTCTGATCAAATCAAATCCCAAAAGTTAAATCTGACTCTAGTCAAACCCTAACGAATCAAATCTGGCTCTACATCAAATCCTAATAAGATAAAATCCAAAATCCAAGTCACTCCTAAGGAACCAAATCCAGCCCAGGATTAAACCATAACAAGTCAAACCCGGCTCTAAACCAAATCCTAAAGTGCCAAATCTGACTAAATCAAATCCTAAAAGTTAAATCTGACTCTAAGTCAAATCCTAGCAGGTAAAATCTGGCCCCACATCAAATCCTAACAAATCTAAGCCGGTTCCAAATCAATCCTAGTGAGTCAAACCTGGCCCCAAGCCTGATCATAAGAAGACAAACCTAGCTCTAAACCATACCCCAGTGAGTCAAACATTGCTCCAAATGAAATCCTAATTAATTAAATCTGGCCCTAAATCAAATGGTGATAAGTCAAATCCGGCAATGAACCAAGTCCTAAAGCGCCAAGCCTGACCAAATCAAATCCCAAAGACAAATCCGACTCTAAACCAAATCCTAGGGAATCAAATCTGGCTCTACATCAAACCCTAATAAGACAAAATCCAGACCACTCCTAAGGAATCAAATCCGGCACAGAATTAAACCATAGCAAATCAAACCTGGCTCTAAATCATATCCTAAAGTGCCAAATTTGACCAAATCAAATCCCAGAAGTGAAACCTGACTCTAAACCAAATCCCAATAAGACAAAATCTGGATCCAAATCACTCCTAATGAATCAAATCTGGCCCAGAACCAAACTGTGACAAGTCAAGCCCGGCCCCAAATCTAATCCTAAAGTGCCATGTCTGACTAAATCAAATCCTAAATAAGCTAAATCAGACTCCAAATC
Organism: Xiphophorus maculatus; assembly: GCF_002775205.1. Taxonomy (NCBI): domain Eukaryota; kingdom Metazoa; phylum Chordata; class Actinopteri; order Cyprinodontiformes; family Poeciliidae; genus Xiphophorus; species Xiphophorus maculatus. Next base: position 34,097 of record NW_019369772.1, on the reverse strand, counting down.
AAGTCCCAATAAGTCAAATCTTGCTCTACGTCAAAACCGAACAAGTTGAATCTGGCCCCAAACTACATCTATTCGTGTCAAATCTGGCCCCAAATCAATCATAAGAAGCCAATTCTGGCTACAAGCCATAACCCAAGGAGTCAAATCTGGCTCTACATCAAATCCTAATAAGATAGAATCCTGATTCAAATCACTCCTGTGGAGTCACATCTGGCTCAAAGTCTAATCACAAGAAGTCAAATCTAACTCCGAACCATACCTCAACGAATCAAGTAAAGCCCCAAAATCAGATTCTAATCAATTAAATCGGGCCCCAAATCAAATCGTAACGAGTCCAACCTGGTTCCAAGTCAAATCCTAAAAAAAAAAACACCAACTCTGACTAAATCAAATCCTAAAAGTTAAATCTGACAATGCATCAAATACTAATAAGTCAAATCTGGCCCTACGTCAACTTAACAAATTAAATCAGGCCCCAAACCATTTCTCTATCCGTCAAATCCGTCCCCAAATCGATCACAAGTAGCCCAATCCCGCATTAGACCATACCTTAGCTAACCAAACAGAGCTCCAAATCAAATCCTAATTAATTAAATCTGGCCCTAAATAAACCGTAACAAATCAGATCCTGCTCTGAGTCAAATCCTACAACGCCAACTCTGACGAAGTCAAATCCTATAAATTAAATCTGACTCCAAATCAAATCCAAACAGGTCAAATATGGCTCTACATCAAAACCTAATAAGTTAAGTCTGGCCCCAAATTAAATCTCCACGTGTCAAATCCGGCCCCAAACCAATCATAAGAAGTTAAATCTGGCTCTAAACCACAGAACGGGAGATCTGAGTCTCATGACTTAGACTCGAGTCAGACTCGAGTCGTTAAAAATCGCGACCTGGGAATTGACTTGGAAAATACTCAAAGATTCGGACGAGACTTTGACCTTCATGCCATTAACCTGGGACTGGAAGCTGCCTACTAAAAAAAAAAAAAAACGAACTGCAACTTGTAAAAACATGCAGGAAGAGAACGCCGGATGGAGATGCCAGGACATCCAACTCTGTCCGGCATTTGAAGGTCCATAAAGATTGATAGGTGGCGCTCTTCCTTGGCTGTAAGATAGTCAACTACAGCTAACCTCGTGTTAACACGTGTACTCCGGGTCAAATTTAAAAAAAAAAACAAAAAAAAAACAACGAACTGCAACTTGTAAAACATGCAGGAAGAGAACACCGGATGGAGATGCCAGGACATCCAACTCTGTCTGGCATTTGAAGGTCCATAAAGATTGATAGGTGGCGCTCTTCCTTGGCTGTAAGATAGTCAACTACAGCTAACCTCGTGTTAACACGTGTACTCCGGGTCAAATTTAAAAAAAAAAAAAAAAAGACGAACTGCAACTTGTAAAATATGCAGGAAGAGAACACCGGATGGAGATGCCAGGACATCCAACTCTGTCCGGCATTTGAAGGTCCACAAAGATTGATAGGTGGCGCTCTTCCTTGGCTGTAAGATAGTCAACTACAGCTAACCTCGTGTCAACACGTGTACTCCAGGTCAAATTTAAAAAAAAAAAAAAAAAAAAAAAAAAAAACGAACTGCAACTTGTAAAAACATGCAGGAAGAGAACACCGGATGGAGATGCCAGGACATCCAACTCTGTCCAGCATTTGAAGGTCCACAAAGATTGATAGGTGGCGCTCTTCCTTGGCTGTAAGATAGTTAACTACAGCTAACCTCGTGTTAACACGTGTACCCCGGGTCAAATTTAAAAAAAAAAAAACGAACTGCAACTTGTAAAACATGCAGGAAGAGAACACCGGATGGAGATGCCAGGACATCCAACTCTGTCCGGCATTTGAAGGTCCACAAAGATTGATAGGTGGCGCTCTTCCTTGGCTGTAAGATAGTTAACTACAGCTAACCTCGTGTCTACACGTGTACTCCGGGTCAAATTTAAAAAAAAAACGAACTGCAACTTGTAATAACATGCAGGAAGAGAACACCGGATGGAGATGCCAGGACATCCAACTCTGTCCAGCATTTGAAGGTCCACAAAGATTGATAGGTGGCGCTCTTCCTTGGCTGTAAGATAGTTAACTACAGCTAATCTCGTGTTAACACGTGTACTCTGGGTCAAATTTAAAAAAAAAAAAAAAACGAACTGCAACTTGTAAAAACATGCAGGAAGAGAACACCGGATGGAGATACCAGGACATCCAACTCTGTCCAGCATTTGAAGGTCCACAAAGATTGATAGGTGGCGCTCTTCCTTGGCTGTAAGATAGTTAACTACAGCTAACCTCGTGTTAACACGTGTACTCCGGGTCAAATTAAAAAAAAACGAACTGCAACTTGTAAAACATGCAGGAAGAGAACACCGGATGGAGATGCCAGGACATCCAACTCTGTCCGGCATTTGAAGGTCCACAAAGATTGATAGGTGGCGCTCTTCCTTGGCTGTAAGATAGTCAACTACAGCTAACCTCGTGTTAACACGTGTACTCCGGGTCAAATTTAAAAAAAAAAAAAAAAAACATGAAGCTGACTCTGGACCTGAACACAGGGAACAGAGCCTCTCTGTCCCGCCACGACAACGGGCCGGGACTAGTATCATCTAGGGACGGCTGGTGCATTGGAATACATCCACGCTGGGGAATTATATTGACAATATATTGCTTTGACAGGTCAGAGAAAGGAGGAAAGTCTGCTGTTATGGTCATCTGTTGTGCCACGGAAATGTCAACATCTTTGCACTCAAACATCTAGTTCAACAGAACTGGGCATTACAGTGGCCCATTGCAAATGCTCTTATAGTTTGTGTTCAGCTGCAAATGTTCCATCATTTGACATAAATACATATTTCAAAGCTAACAAATGGTCTATTATTTAAACTTTATGTACAATTGCAAATAAAATATAATAAAACAAAACCACTTGAAACGACCTGAAACTAAAGGTTCCAGGCTTGAGACTTGATTCGACCTTTGCCTATCCTTACTTGAAACCTACTTGAGACCTGCAACACAGCGACTCGATCACACCTCTACTAAACCATACCCTAACGAGTCAAATCTAGCTCCTAATCAAACCCTAATCGATCAAATTTAGCCCAAATCAATTGCAATAAGTCGAAGCTGGCTCCACATCACATCCTAATAAGTTAAATCTGGATCCAAATCAAATCTTAACGTGTCCAACCCTGCTCCAAATCAAATTGCAACAAACCAAGCCTGACTCCCAATCAAATCCTAAAAAGTCAAACCTAGCTATACATCAAATCCCTTTGAGTCAAGTATGGCGCTACACCAAATCCGAACAAGCAAGTATGGCTGCAAATCAAATCCTACTGAGTCAAGTCTGGTTCCAAAGCAACTCCCAATGAGTCAAGCTTAAGGTGTCATGGACTCATTCACCACATGATACTCCAACCTCCATGACGACGATCCCGAGGTAATGGATGTAATAAGCTCAATTGAGAGCAGAGACAAGAAATCAAAACAAAACTCCTGCCCAGGCTGGTCGAAGGGTAACCCCCCCCACACTCGAAGCCTGCACCTAGCATCCTCGCACAAAATCAAAATACAACCCAATATGTAAAAGGCGATAGTTCCCGATTCTCCTAGTGCCATAAAATTGGAGACAGAATTGTGACCTGTGTCACCCCACAGACCTGTCAGCCGCTATAATAGACCAATAATTCAAAATTGGACGGGAGCGACATAATCCAAACTGGCTCCAACCCTTCCTTATCAATCAAACCTCACAAATCCGGCCCCAAAGCCAATCCCAATGAGTCAAACTGGCCCCAATCAGTCCTAATAAAATAAATCCGGCCCCAAAACCAATCCCAACGACCCAAATCTGGCTCCGAATCGGCCCCGCCGAACAAAATCTAGCCCTAAATCAAAACCCGAACGAGGCCAACTTAAGAGTCACGACTCACTCACCATATGATACTCAAACCACCGTGAGGATGATTCCGAGGTAATAAGTGTAACAAGTTCAATTTGAAACCAGTAACAAGAAATGAATCCCTATTGGAAGGATGGAGCCCCCAACCAAGTCAGGGAACCTCAGAATGACTTGTGCCGTTTGCTCGGGAGCAGTATGTCCCTGTCACTGCCACACAACCCACAATCTGTACTACCTCTCTGCCAAATGGCCCTGCCGTACCTTTTCTCCCTTTAGAAACATACCAATCTGACAGGTCATGTCAGTCAAGCTCAGGTAACTGGATGTGTCTCCTCTTGCTTGCTGGTTCGCCAGCTCTGTCAATCCCGTGTCGGCCACCCCTGGTCTCTCCCCACCTTGAATTATGCTTACTCTGGCCCTCGATAACATCAGCCTGTAAAATGGGCAGCCATAACACTATAGGACTCATTAAAAGCCACTTATAGGGCACTTTAAAATTTCCCCCAATCCCTGTCTGATGTCAAAAACAAAATTCCAACCAAGGCGGATCACAATATAACCAAACCCCGCACTTAGGAACCGGCACCCTACTCCTTCACACAAAATTAAAATAAAATTGAACACGCAAAAGGCATAGTCCCTGATCCCTCTAGTACCACGACGACCTGTGTCCCCTCACAGACCTATCTACCTACCTGCGTCCCGTGATCGGGGTGGGGGTGGGGGGTGACACGGGGTCCCTTTCCCTGTGCCCTTGGGCGTGCCTCATGTCGGGGGCGGCCTGTCGGGAGGCACTTGGGCCGTTTTGTGGCCTTTGCCCGGGCAGACCTGAAGATTAGGTTAGGAGGAAATGGTTTAGCCTGCTCCCTAAAAGGAACAGGAGCTGCACGGTCCTTCCTTCTCCACACTCCCACATCCCGTGTGTAGGTAGGGGGACGTTCCCTGCGTCTCCTCCCATACCTCACAATCCGCCAGTCATCCTCTGGCCACATTCCTTTTCCCCTTTCGGCTTTATTGCTTAAAGAATAATATATATCTCTATGTTTTTCTTATGTATAATTTGGGTATATGTTACTTTTATATTCTATGTAGTTATTGTTTTTTTGTATTTTTTAAATTTTTTTAACAATTTTTTTATCAAAAAAAATAAAATAAAATGAAAAAAAATTAAATTAAAAAATAGTAAAAAATAAGAAAATTAAATGAAATCCCTTTTTTTTAATAAAAAGCTCTAAAATATGAAATTCGTGCCTAGTGCGACGTTTCGACTGGTGTCAGTCTTCTTCAGGCTAGGCACAAAACTGTAAACTACAGAGATCCTTCCACTGCTCTGGCTCAACTCTGAATGAGAGAAAGGAGAGCTCCCACCTATTTATAGACTCCTCCCTGAGGCTCCGCCTTCTACGTTTTGGCTTCGTGTTATTCCCAGTGTTCCTGATTATTGTTTAATTGTTGTTTTAAATTATAATATGCATTGTAATAAATTAAATCAAATTTAATAAAATAAGATGAAAAGTAAAAAAATGAAAACAAATTTTTAAATTTTTTTTTAAAAAAATAAAAAAATAATCATAAAAATAACTATAAAAATATATTTAATAAGAAAATGAAAATGTTAGGTTTAGAGAAAAATAAAAAGGTTAGGTTTAGAGAAAAAAATAAAGAGGTTAGGTTTAGAGAAAAATAAAGAGGTTAGGTTTAGAGAAAAATAAAGAGGTTAGGTTTAGAGAAAAAAATAAAGAGGTTAGGTTTAGAGAAAAATAAAGAGGTTAGGTTTAGAGAAAAAATAAAGAGGTTAGGTTTAGAGAAAAATAAAGAGGTTAGGTTTAGAGAAAAATAAAGAGGTTAGGTTTAGAGAAAAATAAAAAGGTTAGGTTTAGAGAAAAATAAAAAGGTTAGGTTTAGGGAAAAATTAAAAGGTTAGGTTTAGAGAGGTTAGGTTTAGAGAAAAATAAAAAGGTTAGGTTTAGGGAAAAATTAAAAGGGTAGGATAAGGGTTCGGGTAAGGTCAAAGGTCAAGAAAAGAAAAGGGTTAGGGTGGATAGGGTAGTTATTCCAGGGTGAACATCTGGAGCATCTCCCTAACCCTAAACCTACCTTAACCCTGACCCGAGTCACATGACTTAGATTCGAGTCAGACTCGAGTCGTTAAAAATCGCGACCTGGGACTTGACTTGGAAAATGCTCAAAGACTCGGACGGGACTTTGACTTTCATGCCACTGACCTGGGACTGGAAGCTGTCTACTCAAAAAAAAAAAAAAACAAAAAAAAAAAACGAACTGCAACTTGTAAAACATACAGGAAGAGAATATCGGATGGAGTGCCATGACGCACCCCGGGAGGCTGGGAGCCGGGAGGCATAGGGACGGTTGCGTCTGTCGCCACGAGGGCCTTTCTCCCCCCTCCCCCTGCATACAGGTAGGTGTACTACCCACCCTAGTAGGACTTTAAAAGCTGCCTAGAGCATCGATTCAGCGATGCGGGCGTCCCCCCGGGGTGCGTCCGCCCTCTCGGGTTCTCGCCGGCTCTGGTCAACGGGACGCTACCACCCTGCGCGAGGCTTATGAGGAGCTCCAGTGGGATGCGCGAGCAAGGGTATTGAGGCCTCTTGGGCTCCGTGTGGCAGGGGTGGGCCGGAGTATTGGATGCGGGGCCGTCCGGAGCCTGTGCGTGGGTGACGTGGCTGCTGCCGCTTCCCTGGTTCCGGACTGGGGCGAGGCTGCCTCGTGCAACATCCACATTGATGGGGTCGAAGCAGCTCGCGGTGGGCTGTGGGGGGGTGGGATACTGTGGGCTGGGCGTATTTGGCCTTGCCTAGAGCCAACAATGAACCTTTGCTGTTGGCCACGGCCCCCAGTGGAGTGTTGGGGGCCTTCAGGGGTTCTGAGGTGGGATTGCGCCCGGTCCTGATGGCATCGGGAGGCCCCGCTCACTGACGTGGGACGGGGATGGCAGGAGGCGGACCTATATTTTCAGTGCAACATTGTATAGTAGTGGGCTCCCTGGGCTCCTCGGAAGGAGCCGCTCGGCTCTGTCCCCTGGGAGCCCGTCCCTGGTGGAGTTGAGTGGAGCTGAGGGCTGGGGACCCATAGTTCTTGGCTCCGCCATCCGGGGACCCCTGTCTGGTGCTCTCTGTGGCTGACTGGGCGGGGCCCACCCTGCTCGTTCGTCACGGGGGACTCGCTGGGGGCGTGGGATGCAGCGCTGGCCTGATGCTGCGTGACGGTTTGATGCGGAGAGGGTTCGCCGCAGGGAGACCCCTTTGCTATGGTGTTTATTGATCTGGCGTACGCGTTTGGCTCGGTCTCGCTTCGGCACGCCCGCGGAATGCTGGAGCTGAGGGGGGTTGGTACTGGCGTCTGCGGCTGGTCGGCGGTTCGTGTGGGCGCGCTGGCCCCGTGGTGCTCGCCCCAGGGGGGGCGAGCTCAGTTGATCGCTATGGAGGGTCGGAGTGGGGCGTGGGACCATATGTCCCCTCTGCTCTTCGACCCCTGCCTGGGCTTACTGCTCACATTTCTGGACCAGGTAGGTTCTGGATTCGCCCTCTCAAGCCGATGCTCGCCGCGCTCGCCGGCGCCGATGGCCGGGCCTCCTCAGTGGGTCCTGGATGGGCGTGGCTGGGGGCCCCCTGGTCTTGGGGAGCTCCGGGATCGCGCTGGCCCTGGGGTCGGGGCCTGATAATGTAGCGGCTTCTGATTGAGTGCTTCCGGGGGGGCATGCTGTGGACGGCTACGTGGAATAGACGGTTCGTACTGCCCTTGTCCCGGTGGTTGACGAGACTCTGGCATATGTGTGCCTGGGGTTCCGGGTTGACCCGGGGGGGAGGGGGGATCCTGCCTTCCAACCCGGTTAGGGAGATCTCACCCGTGCTTCGGGAGATCGGTGCCCCCCCCCCCCCCCCCCATTAGGGTTGCGAAGACAACCCTAATGTACTGAGGGAGATAGACCTCCCCAGGTCCAGAATGAAGGTGATGGCCAAACTGTTCAGCGTGGCAACCATAATGGGTACCACTAGTATCCTGAAAATATTCCTGAAGCATACCTGCATAGCATAGAGCGAACCACCGGGTGGTAGAGCTAAAACGCCTCATGCCTCACCTGAACACAAATATAATTTCCAAACTATAATTTGTCCAGCCCACTGCTCAGTACCCAGCCCACACAATCAAATCCACACACAATCTAATGCTACTTTCTGCTCATCTCCTCTGTTGACCCCATGTTGGCCTAAACTGCTCCCGTGGAACAAACCGGTTTTTCCTTACACTGGAGCTCTGGGAAGACACTCAAGTTCTTATCAGAGACTGGGTGGCCCCAGAACCCGCTACAATGTATGTCAACACCTTTAACTTGTACTGTCAACATTGGCAACTTCTGGCATGCATTTAGACGATATATCACATATGTGTGTGTGCTGATACTAGCAGTTTGCTGAACCATGGGTTGATCTAACGGCACCTGACTAGCGGCCGGCTCTAGTCAGGTGGAATAATGTCTTCTTTGACTGTCGAAACCACCCTGAGTTAGGAACCCTCGACTGTGTGGGTTAAGGCCGCCACGTGGGTTTGGACGTCCTTGAAGGTGGTGGTAACCTCTGTCTCTGCTTCTGTCTCGCTTTTTCTGAGGACAGTCTCGAGCCCAATGTCCAACCTAGCCACAGTTGAAACTGGGATCTTATGAGGGACCTCCATATTGATCGAAACGGGAAGAATCCTGTTCGTGACGCCAAACTGTAGAGCGAGGAGATTAGCAAAGTCCAACCTGTCAAAGAGAGAGAACGGAACACAGCTTTATCTTACATTGGCACAGATGGAGAACTCAGAAGGGACCTAACTAAACAAAGGAATCACCTCTCTGCGTGTGCTGTCCTTCTCCCGCGGGCGAGGTGTCGTCATCAGCATTTCCAGGGAGCTAATCAGATCAATACACACACAGGAAAAGGCAACTCTCAGCAAAACAGGTCTTAGACAGAATATTCTGTATCTAATAGTAACCACCCCGCCGTCGGTCTGATCTTGTCCCTCCTCAAGGTATGACGACTATTTACCTATCGCCTGTTGCTAAGCTTCTGACATACTGAGGCTAGAAAGAGAAACAATGACTCTGTAAGACTGAGTGAGACCTAATAAAACTAATTAAACATTGTAAGGTTAATATTAAATAAACTCCTAATAAAAGTAAACACACTATAAATAATTAGCTTATTCCACAATTCCTCCCTTTTGTTTCTCTTGAAACAACATAAAATAATCATTTCTATAAGCAAAGATGATTAGAAATAAAGACGAAAACACATACAATAGAAAGTTTCACAAGAGTTAAAAACTTCAAATTCCTTCATAAAATGATAATGCAATATACTTAGAGCAACACAAACTTGGATTAAGTAATAACTCCTCATTGTCGCTGCCTTTTCTGTCTTCCACCACAATTAATACACATGCCATAAGGCATCTGTGATCCAGTGGCGCTGTCGATGCCGTCTGGTTCCCTCCATGTTCTCAGTGCTGCCTCAGCATCCTCTGATGGATGGCCCCGGTGCGATCGCCAGTCTTTCCTCCTAAAATTCCTAATAAACACAAAATCTCCTGGTTGTACATCGTGCAGAGGTTTAGTAGCTGGTGCTGATTGGCCTCCTTGGGCCCGTAGTCTAAAGGCTTTCAACTGACCTGCTAGAGAAATGCAATAATTAATCATGTTATCATCACATGTGGTCGGATCTTTCCCAGAACTCTCTGGGGGTCCCATCCCTATGTTTGGAGAACCTGTAAAGAGAATCTCAAAAGGACTGAGGTTATTTTTCTCTGGCCACGTCTCATTTGCATACACATTAGGGCAACTGGAAGAGTCTGTACCAAGTTCAAACCTGTTTCTTCACATATTTAATCAGTTTCAACTTATTGGGTCCAGATTCAATATTTTAGACAGTTCAGTAAGTATTTGACTTGCAAAGTGTCTTTCAGAAATTAGAAACTAGAAATTCTTCTAGGCACTCCCCAGCGGCAAATTACCTCCCTTAAGAGGATCTTTGCTACTGTGGAGGCATCTGCTGTATGAATCGGGATGCTTCAGCCCATTTTGGAAACATGTCAACCATCACTAAACAATATTTCTTCTTCTCACGTGGGACGAGCTCAACAAAATCAATCGTTACAAGTCGAAAGATGTTTATGTCTGGGGGTGTGCTCCTGTTCCTCGGATCTTGTGACCTTTGGCAACATTGTTTTGTGCACAGACAATGCAGTTTTCACAGAATGTGGGCTGGTTGAAAACTTACTGTGAACCATGACTTGTCCATCTTCCTCAGCGCCAAAATGCATTGACCAGACCAATTACTGTGAAATAAGTGCCTCCTTGTGGGATTTGTGGGAAAAGGTGTAGTTCCATGTACCCTCTGATTTTTCTAAATCAGGAAAACCCTTGTAATTACCCTCTGATTTTCCTAAATCAAGAAAACCTTTTTTTAATCACCCTCTGGTTTTTCTAAATCAGGAAAACCTTTTTTAATTACCCTCTGATTTTCCTAAATCAGAAAACCTTTTCAATTACCCTCTGATTTTTCTAAATCAAGAAAACCTTTTTAATTACCCTCTGATTTCTCTAAATCAGGAAAACCTTTTCAATTACCCTCTGATTCTTCTAAATCAGTAAAACCTTTTGTAGATGGTCTAAGCCAAGAACAATCTACAAAATCCTCAGTTATTTTAAACCAAGGTAACCCACTAAAATCCCTTCAGAGCTAAGCCTAGACTCTAAATACTGTTTTGGATTTCCCACGCCCAGGAAAATCCAACTCTGAGGTGTTCTAAGCTAAAACCCTCTAAATTTTTCACATATATTGAAAACGTCCTGTTTACCTTAAACCCTGCTGGCTAGTCCTCCCCCTGACCAGGTTGTTGGACTCTGTCCCGACCGATCCACCCGGTGGAGTTCTAGAGGCCATCGCTCTCTGGCTGGCCTGCTATGGAAGCGGGGGCCTTGGCGGTCGGCCCTCTCCTGGCTGTCCGCCGGAGGGAAGAACCGGGAAGAATCTTATCTGCGACGCCGGATTGTGGAGCGAGAAAATTAACAGAGTCCAAACCTTGTTAAAGAGAAAGAACAAACACAGCTCTATTTTACATTCGTGCAGAGGGAAAACTTAGTAGAGATCTAACTAGACAAATGAATCACCTCTCTACATATACTGTATACTGTCCTTCTCCTGCAGACAGGGTGTCGCCGTCAGCAATCCCAGGGAGCTAATCAGATTAATACACACACAGAGAAAATGCAACTTTCAGTTAATATGGGATTCAAACAAAATATTCTGTGTCTAATAACAACCGTTCCTCCGTTGGTCTGGTCCTGTCCCTCCTCGAGGTTGGACAACTATTTACTTATCGCCTGCTGCTAAGCTCCTGGCACGCTGAAGCTATAAAGAGAAACTACGACTCTGTAAGACTCAGTGAGACCTAATAAACTAATTAAACACTGTAAGATTAATATTAAGTGAACTTCTAATAAAAGTAAACACATTGTAGATAATTATTCTACTCCACAGCCTAAATAACTTCTGATCTGTATCCCCTAGTACTGTCCTGAGTATGATGTCCCACACAGAGCTACCATACCAAGACTAAGTTTAGTCAGGGTCTTTACCATTGCTCTGTTTTCAACATCCACTGCTTAAGGTCAAGGCACCTGGGTGACTTAGCCCCTTGAGCCAAGCATGCTCTGTTCTGCCCTTTAACCTGCTGCCACCCCCCCCCCCCACACACCCTCCCCTCAAAGTTATCTTAGCCTCTAAGACAGCAACCTCATACCTGTCCTAGCCAGGTCTCCCTGATGGCTTTCTGTTATCAGAAAACTCGTTATCCCCACCAGTTGACCATACACTGGGGAGCTTAGCTTGAAAGGAACTTGGTTGGGGTGTTAACCGGCAAACCCTGGAGCCAGGATTGAGAGATAATCCCACTAGAGCAAGAACAGCGTTAACTCCCACTTCAAATCCAGCTTAATCAACTCAATCCACTTTCAATAATCAGCTTGATTTTGATTCGCTCCTATCATCAATAGGCCCAAATTATAATCTATGGTATCAACTCCCTGAGTGCACGACTAAGCCTAGGAAACGCTAGGATAGCACCAGGGCGAGGCTGCAGTTCGAGCTTTAGCTCCTGAGGCATGACGGAGCACAACAAGCGTCATGGCTAAACATTAGCGCAGTTTTTTGGTATCAGAGACCCGATCCAGCTAACCTTTCAGGCTCAGGGTGGTAGCTTTAGGAAACACGGCCTCGTCCCTTTGATGTTCCTGCGCTGTTTCGTTTTACTGCGGTTGAGTGCCTCTCGTGGGGGGCTGGAGCGATGGCGGGACTGTGCTGGCTTGCCTGCTGCGGTGTGTGCGGGCTCCGGTCTGTTCACTCGTCGCCACGAATTCGCTCCCTGGGCTGACGAAAAGAGCAGTCCCATGGAAATATCCTAGGGAGGGCTCCTCTACTTGCAATCCGTACCTCCCGTGTTATTGGGCCGGACCGGAACAAGGTGGTGACTATGGGCTCTGTATTAGGCGGCGTTAGCTTTACCTGTTAGCGACAATGTTTACAAGCCGCCATCTTCCTCTCTGCCCCAAAGGCTTGGAGAGTGTATAAACCCCTCCTCCACTCAAAATAACTAAGGCTGTAGGGGAAGGGTTGAGTTCAAGTCCGTGGGACATTAGAGAACTCTAACTTCATAAAAGTAGTATTACACTGACTTAGTTTTACATTTACTCGGAACAAAATCAGAAACACGTCCCACTATGTTACTGATAGCTTTGTGAACTACAATGCGTTACGTTTCACGATCAAAAATGAATGAAGACTGCACGAAATCCTTTTTTCCCTATGTCCTCAAATGTACCACATGTCTGAAGCAACCAATCAGAAAACACCTCGGCCATTTTGCGACTCGTATCCGGGCAGACCTGAATGCTGACAGAGTGTAACAATGAATGACAGTAAAACCAACAATAATGGTAAATAAGGACTGACAAGCCTATAAATCTGGAAGAACTTTCACATGAATGACAATATAACTCATGTTCTATTATTCGATCGAAACCTCAGACCACAAATTCATATCAGATTCCTGTTTTGACTCGGCTTGTCAGGCCTCTGCTAAGCATCCTAACTTCACCTGTGGCAGCTTTTAAAACTACATAAACATGTTAGCTCTGTCATTAATCCAAATTTTTACCGCCTTTGACTTTAGCAAAGTTAATTCCCACTCCTAATATTAAATTATTCGAAGGACTTATCCATGCATCCATAAGGTTGAGAAAACAAACTTAAAATAAACCAGTCTTAAAACTTAACATTCTTTACTCATATGGCCCAATTGTGGTTTTAAAATTAATATGGTACTCTGGCTCTTTGACCTTTATGTTACCCGTAGCCACAGCAGATGATTTGCTGGGATCACTTGAGCTGCCTCTTGTCTGTGGGGGAACGGTACAGAAGTTGTAGCTTTTCACACTCATCTGTGAAGGGCCCGAAACATGGCAGAGGCTTAGGCCTCAGGGAGAGGATCAGAGATAACTCCTGGTTGGAGAAACAAGATACGCCTTGTTTAAACAAATCAAAGAAAAGAAGAAAAACTTCCCACACAGAAGTAACCCATTAGATTTGCTCTTACAACTCTCCAAAGATGTCTTTGCACATCTTTGTTTTTCTTTCTCTCTGTCCTTTCATTTAATGTAGGGTAAATGAATGTATGTCCTCGTTATTCTACAGTTTCTGGTGTAAGTTTATACATTATCTTACATCTGATTGAACTCTGTAATTCTGTGACGTTAGCACGCACTGTTGTTCTCCTTGTGGCCACACAAGACCTGCCGAGAGGACCTAAGGAAGAGAGAGAGCCAAACTTTTTCCAAAAGTCAACTAATTTAGATAATTTCCTCCTTAACAATAACAACTCGTCTGGATTACTGCAACTCATTATATAGAGAGATAGATAAATCTTGGATTTAGCGACCTCAAATGACCCAGGATGCAGCTGCACGGCCCCTCGCAGAAGCCAGGCAGCATGACCGCTTGGTGCCAGCCCTGGCATCTTTACGCTGGCTGCCCATCCTTTACCAAACAGATTCTAAGATTCTTTATTGAACCTGAAAGCTGTCAGTGATCTGACTACCCCTTATCCTCAAGACCTTTTAAATTACCAGTCTGTGCCCAGAACTCTACGATATAATGATCAGTCACTGCTGACGGTTCCCTGTGCTCGACTTGGGAGGAAGGAGAACAAGCTTTCTTCTATTGCTGCTCCTACCCAGTGGACAGCCCGCCTTCCCAGATCTGATCTCCCTCAGCTTGGATCACCTCAAATCACGTCCAAAGGCCTACCTTAATTGCCTCAGACAGAGCCATAAATAACGAGTTAAGGTTTCAAAAAGAGCAAATTAATTGACTCAAAATAGCCACGTTAAACCTGGACGAAGGCGCTCTGGTTGAGCTGTCAGCCCCTTGACCTCTCCTGGGAGCCGATCATTGTCAATCACCAGTGCTGTCCTTGCAGATTGTCAATTTCTAGTTCAGGGCTTGGATTGCAGCGTCTGACCTGTGGCTGTCCCTGCCCAGTCTTGACTGCTCGGCTTGGAACATCATGGGGCCCGACTGGCTCGGGCTCTGGTGCCCATGTGACATGTGGCCTGGCTCTTTTTCTTTGAATAGTCTCGAGACGCCGACTTGGACCTCTTCCCGCTCGTCTTGTGCACGGGACGCTCTCGGTGCTTCAGCACGGTTCAGCTTGATGGCAGTAGGACCTAGTAAAACAGATGTAAACAATAAATGACAAAATTCCCGCCGTAGCTACTCCCACAGTACCGCTGGCTCAATTATACTGTAGCATGTTATAGAACACCAAACAACATTAAACACTAAAACATAGTCTACTGCGGCAACACAATACATGGCACTGCCTTGTGCTCAAATCTGGAAGTCAGGGACTGCTTCTCAAACACACAAAGGCATCATTACAACAATCACACCATGCAACACCCGGTCACACCAAATTACACCCTCAAGTTTGATCTCTATAAACAGGGAAATAAACTGCCTCCCTTAAAACATAACAGCTTCAAACACAACGTTCATAATAGAGTCAGATAGTTGTAGACATACCTAAATATTATTTACTTGGGGCGCCTGCGGTGATGAGTTTCTGGCTTCTGGATTGGTCTGAAGCATTTGGGTATTGACCGGCGAGGTCTGTCAGCTCAATGCGGCCCTGGCTGAGTGACGAGGGCTCCATCAGCTCCCGGATTGCTGGACTGAGCCTAGGGAAAGCTCGGGGTTGAGGCTGAGGCTCGCGCTTTAGCTCCCGAAGCATAGCGGAACACAACATGCATCATGGCTAAGCAACAGCGCAGATTTGGTATTGGAGATCTGATCCAGCTAACCGCTCAGGTTCTAAGTGGTAACTTTAGAAAGCACGACCGTGTCCCCTGGTGTTCCCGCGCTGTTCTGTTTACTACCTCTGAGCGCTTCCTTTGGGGGGCTGGAGTGGTGGTGAGATTGTGCTTGCTTGCTTGCGGCGGCGGGTGCGGGCCCCGGTCTGCTCACTCATCGCCACAAACTCGCACCTCAGGCCGATTATAAGAGTAGAACCATGGAAATAACCCAGGGAGGACTCCGCTATTCACAACATGTACCTCCGGTGTTTTTTGGGCTGATCCGGAGTAGGGTGGTGACTGTGGGCTTTGTATTAGGCAGCATTAGCTTTACCCGCTAGTGACAGTGTTTACAAGCCGCCATCTTCTTCCCAGCCTACAGAAGACTGCGCCTGCGCTGGAACGGGCATAAACTCCTCCTCCACTCAAAGTAACTAAGGCCGTAGGAGAAGGGTTGAGTTCAAGTCCATGGAAAAATGGAGACCTCTAACTTATAAAAGTAGTAGTATACTGACTTTGGTTTACATCTACTCCGAAGCAAAATTAGAAATAAGTCCCACAACGTTACTGATAGCTTTGTGAATTGCAATTCGTCACGCCTCATGATCAAGATGAATGAAGACAACACGGAATCCTTTCTCCATATGCCCTCAAACGTACCACGTCGGAAGCGACCAATCAGAAAATACTTTGGCCATCTTGCGACTCGTATCCGGGCAGACTTGAATGCAGACAAAGTGGAAACAACTAATGACAATAAAGCTAACAATAATGGTAAATAATGACTGACAAGTTTATAAATCCGGAAGGGCCTTTCACCTGGATGACAATATAACTCAAGTCTATTATTATGTCAAAATCTCAGAATACAAATTCACATCAGATCCTTGGTTCTTTAGCTCGGCTCGTCAGACCATAAACATGTTAGCTCTGTCGCTAAATCAAATTTTTTACCATCTTGGCTTTAAGCAAAGTTAATTCCCACTTCTATTCTTAAGAAATTTGAAGGACTCATTCATGCCTTCATAAGGTTGAGAAAATAAATTCAAAATAAATTCAAAATAAGCCAGTGTTAAAACTTAACATGTCTTGACTTATATGGCCTAATTGTGGTTTTGAAATTAATATGGTATTCTGGCTCTTTGACCTTTATGTTACCCGTAGCTACAGCAGATGGTCTGCTAAGATCTCTTGAACTGCCTTTTGTCTGTGGGAAAATGATACGGAAGTTGTAGCCTTTCACACTCAGCTACGACAAGCCTAAACACGGCAGGGGCCTTGGACTTAAGGGGAGGATCAAAGGTAACCCCTGATTGGAGGAGCAAAGACATGCCTTGTTGAATACATTAAAGGAAAGAAGATAAAACTTCCTACACAGAAGTAACACAATAGATTGGCTCTTGCAAATCTCCAAAGACATCTTCGCACATTCCTGCCTCTCTTTCCTTCCGTCCTCCAATTTTATGTCAGGCAAATGAATGTATGTCTCCGTTACTCTACAATTTCTGGTGTAAGTGTATACATTGTCTCACGTTGTACTAAATTCTGCAATCCTGTGACGTCAACATGCATTGTTATTTTCTTGGTGACCACGCAAGGCCCGCCGAGAGGACCTGAGGAGATGAGAGAGCCAACCTTTTCCAAAAGCTAACTGATTTAGATAACTTCTTCCCTAACAACAACAACAGCTCATCTGGATTACTGCAACTCTTCACATAGAGGGACGGATAAATCTTAGATTTAGCGACCTCAAATGACCCAGGGTGCAGCTGCACGGCCCCTCGCGGAAACCAGGAAGCATGACCACTTAGCGCAAACCCTGACACCTTTACGCTGGCTGCCCATCCTTTACCACATAGATTTTAAGATTCTTTGTTGAACCTCAAAGCTCTCAGTGATCTGACCACCCCTTATCTTCAAGGTCCTCTTAAATTTCCGGTCCACGTCCAGAACTCTACGACCTGTTGGCCAGTCACTGCCGACGGTTCTCTGTGTTCAACTTGGGAGGAAGGAGAATAAGCTGTCCTCTATTGCTGCCCCTGTCCCATGGACTACCTGCCTTCCCAGACTTGATCTCCCTCAGCCTTGATCATCTCAAATCACGTCCTAAGGCCTACCTGAACTGCTTTAAGCAGAACCATATAGAACGAGTTAAGATTTCAAAATGGAGCAGATTAGTTGACTCAAATCGCCACGTTGACCTGGATTGGGGCGCTCTGATTGAATTGTCAGCCCCCTGACCTCTCTTGGGAGCTGACCGTTATCAATCGCCAACGCTGATCTTGCAGGTTGACAATTTTAGCTCTAGACATGGATGGCAATATCTGATCTGTGGCTGTCTCTGCCCAGTCTTGACTGCCCGGCTTGGAGCCTCATGGGACCCGACTGGCTCGGACTCCGATGCCTGTGTGACATGTGGCCTGGCTCCTCTCTTTGGATTGTCTCGAGACGCCGACTTGATTTCTCCCGCTCGTCTTGTCTCGTGCCGGGGACATTCTTGATGCTCCGTCACGGCCCCGCCTGATGGCAGTAGGACCTAGTAATACCGATGTAAACAACAAATGACAAAATCCGCGACGTAACCACTTCCACAGTGCGGCAGGCTCCGTCATACTTTAGCGTGTTACAGAACACCAAACAACATTAAACGCTCAACATAATCATTGATGGCAACACTATACAAAGCACTGCCTTGGTGCTCAAATCCTGAAACCAGGGACTGCTTCTCAACACACAAAGGCATCATTACAACAATCACACCATACAACACCTGATCACAGTAAATCACACTCTCAATTTTGATCCCCATAAGCAGGGAAATAATCTGCCTCCCCAAAACACAATGGCCTCAAACACAATGGCAAACATAGCGCTCATAATAGAGTCGGATAATTGCAGACATACCAAAATATTAATTACTTGAGGCGCCTGCGGCGATGAGCTTCTGACCCCTGTACTGGTCTGAAACATTTGAGATTTGTGGGATGGTGGCTGGTCAGGCCGACTATTAAAGCGGTTACTGTAAACCGGTTACATGTGACAGAAGTAAACACTATCATATTGTGTGGCCGTAGCCATAGTCTTCACACTCTTACTGGTATTGATCGCAGGTCCTGTGGGGCTTTTGGCCTCCACTGTCCGGTGGTTCCTGTTGGGACCCCGTCAACCAGCGAAGTCTGTCAACCCAGCGCGATCCTGGCTGAGGGAGGAGGGCTCCTCCTCTTGCTAGCGGATTGCTGGACCTGGCCTAGGTGGGGCTCAGACAGCTCCAGGGCGAGGCTGCGGCTTGCGCTTTAGCTCCCTAAGCACATCGGAGCGCAACATGCATCATAGTTAAGCCACAGTGCAGCCTTGGTATCGGAGATCTATTTCAGCCAACCGCTCAGGTCCTAAGTGGTAGCTTTAGCAAACACGACAGCGTCCCCCGGTGTTCCCGCGCTGTTCTGCTTATTACCTTTGAGTGCTTCCGGTGGGGGGCTGGAGCGATGGTGTGATTGTGCTTGCTTGCCTGTGGCGGTATGTGCGGGCTCCGGTCTGCTTTATCATCGCCACAAACTCGCACCCCAGGCCGATTATAAGAGTAGAACCAGGGAAATATCCCAGAGAGGACTCCGCTATTCAAATCCATACCTCCGATGTTTTTTGCGCCGATCCGGAGTAGGGTGGTGGCTACGGGCTTTATATTAGGCAGCGCTAGCACTACCTGTTAGCAACAATGTTTACAAGCCGCTTCTCCCTCTCAGCCCTCAAGGCCGGCGCAGGCACAAATCCCTCCTCCTCTCAGAGTGGCCAAGGCGTAGGTGAAGCGCCGGGTTCAAGTTCATGGGATATTGAGACTTCTAAGTTAAAAGTAGTAGTATACAGACTTTGTTTTACATTTACTTTGAAACAATATCAGAAATATGTCCCACAGTATTACTGGTAGCTTTGTGAATTGCAATTCTTTACGCTTCATGATCAAAATGAACGAAGACTACACGAAATCCTCCTTCCCTACGTCCCCAAACGTACCACATGTTGGAAGCAACCAATCAGAAGCACCTTGGCCATCTTGCGACTCGTATCCGGGCAGACCTGAATGCAAGCAGAGTGGAAATAATTAATGACAATAAAACTAACAATAATGGTAAACAACGACTGACAAGTTTACAAAAGCGGAAGAACCTTTCACCTGAACGACAATACAACACAAGTTCTACTAATCGATCAAAACCTCAGAATACAAATTCATATTAGATCCCTGGTTCTTCGGCTCGGCCTGTCAGTTCTCTGCTAGACATCCCTACTTCACCTGTGGCAGCCTTTAAACTGCACAAACATGTCAGCTCTGTCACCAAATCAAATTTTACCAACTTTGGCTTTAAGCAAAGTTAATTCCCACTTCTATTCTTAAGTAATTTAAAGGACCTATTCATGCCTCCAGAAGGTTGAGAAAACAAATTTAAAGTAAACTAGTTTTAAGCTTAACATGTCTTGACTCAGATGGCCTAATTGGGGTTCTGAAACCAGTAAGGTATTCTGACTCCTTGACCTCTCTGTCACCCGTTGCTATAGGAAATGGTTTCCAAGACCGTCTGAACTGCCTTTTTTAGTCTGAGGGAACACAATACAAAAGTTGTAGCTTTCACACCCATCTATTAAAGACCGTAAACACGGCAGGGGCATTAGGCCTCAGGGAGAGGATCAGGGGTAACTCCTGGTCTGAGGAGCAAAGATACGCCTTGTCGAATAAACTAAAGGATAAGAAGAAAATCTTCCTACACAGAAGTAACCCATTAGAATTGCTCTCACAGCTCCCCAGAGACATCATCGCACTTCTCTGCCTTCCTTTCTTTCCATCTCCCCAGTTAATGTCAGGCAGGTTGATGTATGTCTCCGTTATTCTTCAGTTTCTAAGGTAAGGTAATTATACATTGTCTTACATTGAATTAAACTTTGTAATCCTGCGACGTCAACATACATTACCACTCTCCTTATGACCACACAAGGCCTGCCGAGAGGACCTGAGGAAAAGAGAGAGCCAAACCTTTTCCAAAAGCTAACTAATTAGATAATTTCCTCCTTAACAATAACAATAACAACTCATCTGGACTACTGCAACTCACTATGTAGAGGGATGGATAAATCCTAGATTTATCGGCCTGTAATGGCCCATGGTGCAGCTGCACGGCCCCTCGCGGAACCAGGAAGCATGATCACTCAATGCCAACCCTGACGTCTTAACGGCGGTTACCCATCCCCTACCATATAGATCTTAAGATTCCTCGTTGAACCTTAAAGCTTTCAGCTATCTGACCACCCCTTCCATCAAGATTTTTAAATTGCTGGTGATTAATGCAATCATTATTATTAATTTATTTCTAATTATTAACTACTCATATTTAACAATAGTCAATAAGCTACAGTAATACAATATCAAATCAAATTAATTCAAAGAGGCCGACCTGACCAACAGAAACAAGATGAGAGCCTAAACACTGGCTGATCCAATCACATACAAGACACAAGAAGGAAGATAAACAAAACCAGCTAGATTGATACAGGAACTCTCCTTCCCCCTCATTATGGTGAGCAGCGGTGTAAGCGTCGTTGCCGCCCCGGACAACCCGCTCCACACCATCTCCGCCCCCCCTGCTCTCCTTTACGACCGGATCAGCCTACTCTAGGAACTCAACACGGCCAGGGTTAACCGGACAACACAACGACGTTAACCATATGTTGACATGCACCTTAGAGTACTGCGTGCCGTGATGCCATTTAACCAGTGGTGGGAAGTAACGAAGTACAAGTACTTCGTTACTGTACTTAAGTACAATTTTCGTGTATCTGTACTTTACTTAAGTAGATTTAATAATGGATACTTTCTACTTTTACTCCACTACATTTAACAGTAAGTATCTGTACTTTCTACTTCACTACATTTCTATATAGCGTTTCGTTACTCGTTACATCCAAGACGCATTTCAGTTTTTTGATTTGTTCGTTAGTTTGAAAGTATCCAATGGCGAGAGCAGAATCAGTCCGCTGAACCAATCCAAAGCGGGAAATAACCATTAGGCCCTCCCTCAAGAAGAGCAGCACAGTACGCAGGACCTGCAGAATCATTAACTCCCAGAATGGAGTCCAAGGATAGTCATCCTCCAGAAGACCTGCCCCACCCATGGCCTTATTTAAAAGATTTCTTTGAAATAACTGGGTCAAAAAACGCTTCCTGGAGATTCCAATGCCGCCTTTGCCTTCCCCGAAAGCATGAAATTCTATCTTTCAAAAATTCACCATCAAATTTCAAAACACATATTGAGGTAAGTTAAGTTGCTAAACGCTATCGATATTAAATTAATTTGTGTTAGTGAAGTTTTATGTAATCTTAGCAAGCTTTTTGTTGAACTTGACTGCAGTAAATAAATACGATTACTGTATATTGTTATAAGCTAGCATGAACTTGCAAGTAACAGCATTGCTCATTAAAATGGTACATTACTGATTTATTAAAACTAAATACGACAGGTACACTTAATGACATTATATAAGCCGTTAGGTATTATGGTCGGCAAGTACTTTTACTTTTAATACTTAAGTAGTTTTAAAAGCTTGTACTTTCTTACTTTTACTTAAGTAAAATAATAATGTGGTACTTTGACTTTTACTTGAGTAAATTTTTGTCTGTGTATTTGTACTTTTACTTAAGTACATTGTATGAGTACTTTCTCCACCACTGCATTTAACACAACCAGTCATCCCCTTTGGAGCAGACTGAATGCCTCACAATGCTGGACAAGGCTGCCTCAACATACGTCCCGCCCCATTGGTCGACCAGTCACTATGGCAACGGAACACTCACTCCGCCTTTCCTTAGTTCCGGTGTACATAGTAAGTAATGATAAAGTTGTCTATTTCATATATATATATATGTCATATATATATATATATATATAGAGAGAGAGAGAGAGAGAGAGAGAAAGAGAGAGAGAGAGAGAGAGATGTATAAATCTGACAGCATATGTTGATCAGACAGATCACCGGAGCATGGAGTTTACACAGTCTCTAAAACATTTGCCTAAAATAAGATTTGAAGATATATCACGATTTGCAAACCAGTTCTCTCTGACAAAAAAATCTAAATTAGACAAAGGCTACAAATTCTTCACCGAACAATACCTGTTTGACTATGAAGGTAGGTATTTTTGTTTTGCGTAACCGTTAGCTTAGCATTAGTGAATTTTGTTAGCTAGCTAACTACGTGACATAACTGTTCCTTAACCAGAACTTTTTACTGTTTTTGAACTATAACGTTTTAGGCTCTAATCTTGATCAGATTATTAAATTATAGACTGGAGTTGCCACTCATCCCATAAAATAGGGATTTGTTTGTTATAAGCAGAGATGTCCGGTGCCGCCGCTGCTTTGTAATGCCTTTAATCGGACCACTTTTTCGGTAACGAATAATCTAACGAGTTCGTATTTCAAATCCAGTAATCAGATTAAAGTTATTTATCCAAATCATTGCACATTAATATTTTCTTGTGTATTTATTTTCCGGCCAAAAACAAAAAGAGAAATTATGAATCACATCAGAATATGTGAATGATGCATGTAAATCTTTTAAGTCAATATTTAAAATACTATTCTAAACAACGTTGTTGGAAGCTGCCCTTTATTTTCCATTAATACAGAAAATGAACCTCTAAACGTTACATCACTGACAGGCGGCGGTGTATATGTTTCCTAACTGTGGCTAAAGCTGCTGCTAGCTGGTTTACTCATGATCGGAAGCTGGTTCCTTTGAATACAGTTGGAGAATGGTAAATTGACAATGACTGATAACGGTTATCTAACACGTAAACACCGTTTTATATGGTCGACCTCTCGTCACGGCAACGGAACACTTATAGAGTGGTTCGAGCCGGTTTAGACCAGTTGTGTGCGTAGCAGTTGAGAGTCAGAGATCTGAGAGATTAACAGCGACTTCATCTCCAACTAGTCTAACGACTTTAAACAACATCTTCGGCCTCGGGCGTCCGCTTAGTGTTGATACCACCTCAGCGGCAGTGATGTGGTCCTCCTCGGCTCCCCGCCTGGCCAGGAACATCGTGTTTTTCAACTTCGACAGGGACGCTAAGAAGGCTCTTGGCCAGGGGTGGGCACTCCTGGTCCTCGAGGGCCGGTGTCCTGCAACTTTTAGATGCATCTCTACTTCAACACACCTGAGTCAAATAATGAGGTCGTTAACAGGACTCTGGAGAACTTGACTGCACTTAGGAGGAGATTCAGCTGTTGGATTCAGGTGTGTTGGACCAGGGAGACATCTAAGAGTTGCAGGACACCGGCCCTCGAGGACCAGGAGTGCCCACCCCTGCTCTTGGCTCTGGTTTCAAACTCCCCGCAGTGACGACAGTAGGACTGAAAGTCCCCTGGAGGGAGCTGCCCTGCCCCCTCTGTAATGAGGTCCTAAATACTGCTAGGGACGGCCTGGGACATTTCCTCAGAAAACACCAAGCGAGGAAAATCAGCTGGTTCTGCGTCAAATGCGACATCTCGAAGCCAGGCCTTCACAGCGCTACCTGCCACGCGGCCAAATGCGAAGCTAGCAAACGCACTTGCCCTGCGACCAACTTCGCGTTTGTATGTGGGACCTGCTCTTCTGGCTTCAGAACTAGAAGAGGCCTCTCCGTACATGCCAAAAAACACGGCAGCGCAGACAAAAAAACCGATACCCACACTCTAAAAACAGATGTGTTAAAAAATAACACAAAAAATGTGTTATTAAATTAAAAGCATATTTTGTGTTAATTTTACACATTGTGTGTTAAAATGAATATAATATGACACGCAGTATGTGTTGAATATTTATTTGAATATTTCAACACATAATTGTGTTAGTTTGTGTTTGTCAGGTACACAACCATGAATCTGATTAATCTGCCATTCAAATGGTAATTCATCTCAATAAATTTTCCTTTTAATTAATTTATTTCCTTTTAATTTATTTTTAAACTGTGGTTGTTAATTTAGGGTTCTGATGAGATTTAATAATTTTTAAAATGATGCAGAGGTATTTTTGGGGGGAGTAAATCAACACATAATGATTGATTATCACTTTTCATTAAATTACTACTATTCTTACATAATTTTAATACATGGTTATTATTTTTTAATTTTTTATTATTTTATTATTTATTAATTTTTATTCATTTTTAATTTTTTTGCATTTACAATAAATAACAATTATTACATATATTAATTAGAAAATATATTTGAGCAAAGAAAGTTGATCAAATCAAACATCAAAGAACAACCTCAAATCAGCACAAGTGGCCACCAGATGAAGGATCAAGTTTGGATTTTTATTCCCCGCACGGAGTAAGCAAACACATGCAGGAGGCAAATATGGAGATCTTATGAAATGCAACTTCGGTAAGTTTTAAATCTGTTTAAACACATAAATATAGTCTAGAATTTGAGGACTCAGTGGTTGGAAAAAACCTTATTTTTTTGTGCTTCTACAGGGTCTGCAAAGTTGTAACGTTAATTATCTCACTGTGGCACGTGAGATGGAGTCACTATTTTATCATTTGTTACAGTTGTCTTTTTTTGTTGTTTTTTTTGTCCAAAGTTTATTGAAGAAGGTAAAATTTTAAAATTAAATGTTAAAGGGAGCTTGTTGAAGCTTTGGAATAAATGTACAATACATGATGAATATTGCAGTGAGATATTTTAGATGCAATGTAGACAAAAAATATAGATATAAAATATAGACAAAACGTATTTTTTTAAAAAATAACACCTTTAATTCATTTTTGGGAAAACATCTGTACATAAGTGTAATATTGTAAAATAATTTAGTTTTAAATTAAAATTGGAAGCCTTTGTGATCTAAAATGCCTGTTTTCCTGTAAACTGGAAGTTAACAGTTTACAATAAAGCTGTTAACTTTTCTGTAAGTAAACGTGTAAGTTAACGGTTCTGTAAATTCACTTTGGCAGTGAAGGAGACACTAACGGTTGGAGCTCTTAACGGAAGTTGATATTCGAGTGGAAGCGCCAGTCCTCCGGAGATGTCGGAAAGTCGGTCTGACACGGTAATATTTACTGTTGTTTTAACTCAAAAATTAAGATGGGCTGTTAGCGAACTACCTTAAAGCTCAGCTGACGAAAAAAACAAAAAACAATACAGACATAGAAGTATTTGTAAGATGTTAGCCATGTTAGCACTTTCGAGTGGAACTGACGTTGAGTGTCATACCGGAGTTTTGATCAAGTAAAATGTATGTGGTTGTATTTAACGGCGTACTTCTAAATTAATTGAAATATTAAGATGGGCTGTTCGCGCCCATCTTAAAAATTTAAGGACGTCCGTCCTTAAATTGAACTGCGGTAAAACTCCGGTGGCGAAAAAAACAAACAAAAAAACAACAACGTAGAAGTAATTGGAACGTTACTTGCTAACTAATCATAACTTCCATGGTAACGTTCCATAAAAAGTGTTTAGCATGATGCACGTGTGTACTGATGCAGCCGTGCTGAAATTTTTACATTAATTTCAACCGCAATGATGTTTTTAATGTTTTGGTTTTTGTTCACTTTCAGAGGAGGCTTGTTACAGAACACTCGTGGTACTAACACACCTTCTGCCCCCTGTTAGTGGAAGACAATGTAGCGTCAAGGATACAATAACACACCTTCTAGATTTTGTGCCGGTAGGTGTTTATCCTTTGACAAATATTATTTTAAACAGAAATTACATTGAATTCCTGATTATTTCACCAACAAATGTGTTTTGTTTTATTTCTTAATTTTTGTTTCTAAGACTGGAACAAGAATAGCATCCCTCTGCAATGATTCTGCTACTTCATCAACAAACCATCAGCCCCAGCTCATCTGCATCGGTAATCTGCGGTCGTCAAAGCAGTATGTCATTGTTGCAAAAAATGACAAAGTCACCATCCCCCTGGACGATGGACTCACATGTGCTGTGGACAAGCTTTTTAAGCTGTACTGGGTGTTTAACTTGTGCTATCCATCCCAACTCGGACCTGTCTTTACATTTTTTGAGTAGATCTATGATCTTCCATTCTCCACACAAAGAAAAACAAGGGTGATTGAATTGATTGTACAACTTAAAGCTTGTAAATGAAATGTATTGTTGTCCAAAATGTAGACAAACTGGTTTCAAAGAGGTGAAAAATCTCCTATGGCACCTCCGTGAAATACACTGCTTATCAGATGGACAGAATATAAAAATTAGATGTGCTCAGGAAAATTGTCCAAGAACATATTATAACTTGAATTCATTTACTAGGCATCTACACAGAGTACATTTTAAGATGGGTACAAAAGATATGCCTGTTGTGCAATCCTTGTTCCCAAGCGAGGGTTCAAACAGTGGAGAACAAACTCATACTGATAATTTGGATACACCCAATATTATGGTTGCAGCTCCACAATCAGAAAATTACATTGAGCTCAGTAATTGTGCAGGATCTTTTGTTTCCCAGATGTATTCATCTTCAAATGTAACTTTTTCTGATGTCATGAAAAATGTGAACTGTGCAAAGGAGCTAATTACTAGAACTGTAGACAGGTTGCAGCAATCAACTACAACTTTGTTGAATAGTTTGCAAGTACCTGGTGACAGTGATACTTTGATGAAAGAGTTTGAAGATGCCAAGCACATATTTGATGATCTTGACACACAATATAAAATAAAAAAATGTTTTGCGAAGTTTTCACTTGTCAAACCAAAGGAAATATTTTTAGGTCACAGATCTGATACAGCAAGAAAAAATGGTCAAATAAACCAAGTTTTAGTCGCAGACACATTCCAGTACATATCAATAATTGAAACCTTAATGTTTTTATTTGAACATGAAGAAATGCAGGCCCTCTTTCTTTTGGAGAACAAGAGCACAGACGATAATCTGCGTGACTATTGTGATGGCTCACATTTCTCTACACATCCACTGTTTCAAAAGTCTCCCAATGCTTTGCAAATACAACTTTACTATGACGATCTGGAGACAGCAAACCCTTTGGGATCAAAAACAAAAATACATAAGCTTGGAGCTATGTATTTTACCATAAGGAATTTACCAACCAGCTGCAATTCAACACTTGCAAATATTCATTTATGTCTTCTGTTCAACTCAATTGACAGAGAGGTATACGGATTTGACAAGATTTTGCAGTCACTTTTAGAGGACTTGAAACTTCTTGAAGATGTTGGTATAACATTAAAGTTAAATGGACAAAACCATCACATTTATGGGACTGTCTGCTTGTTAACATCAGATAACCTTGCACTGCATACTCTTGGTGGTTATTTGGAAAGTTTTTCTTCAAATAAATTTTGTCACTTTTGTATGATTGACAAAGCAGATGCACAGGGTATCTTTGATGAGGATAAAGTGGAGCTGCGAACAAAACAAAATTATCAGGACCATGTTGAACTACATGAACCTAGCAAAACAGGTGTGAAAGGAGACTCTTGTTTGAATAAGCTGCGGTATTTTCATGTAACAGAAAACTCAAGTGTTGATGTCATGCATGATGTTCTTGAAGGTGTAGCCCCCCTAGAGGTTAAACTAATGCTGCAACATTTCATTCACGTGGAAAAGTTAATTACATTGGAAGAACTGAATGACAGAAT
Source organism: Xiphophorus maculatus (assembly GCF_002775205.1). Classification (NCBI taxonomy): domain Eukaryota; kingdom Metazoa; phylum Chordata; class Actinopteri; order Cyprinodontiformes; family Poeciliidae; genus Xiphophorus; species Xiphophorus maculatus. The sequence continues at coordinate 6,127 of NW_019369772.1, read as the reverse complement.
TTCAGGTTTTCATTATGGAAGTGCAAATGTAAAAAATAAGCCAAGTGTCATATTGAATCTGAGAGCTAGCGAGAATCCTGTAAAACAGTCGGCTTCTCAAATGTGGTGTCTTTTGCTCGCCTTGCCCTTTTTACTTGGAGATCTTGTGAACAGAAAGAGTCAACACTGGAAATTACTTGTTTTATTAAATGAGATCTGCAGCATTATTTTTGCACCAGTGGTTACCAAAGGGCTTGCTGTGTTTCTAAAACAATTGATAATTGAGCATCATACTCTTTTCAAGCAGCTGTATGAGAAAAATCTCACACCGAAACATCATTTTATGATACATTATCCAAGGATAATGGCTCGTTTTGGACCTCTGTCTAAACTTTGGTGCATGCGATTTGAAGCAAAGCATAATCCATTCAAAAGACTTGCACATGTTATGTGCAACTTTAAAAACGTTTCAAAGACATTGGCTTTCAAACACCAGGTACAACAAATGTATCACTATAAACATTGCTCTCTCATCTCTAAGAAAGTCAGTGTGAACAATGCCTATCTTGTCATTCTGGGGTTACTGGACAAATCTGAGCTCTTGTTAAATCAGTTAATGTTAGCTCTAAAAACTGACATGTCTTTAGCCACGAAAATATATCTGTCTCACAGTCTTAATGTGTATAGTCAAATCTACATAACTGGCTCCATTTTGTCATTGAGAGCAGATTACCGAAAAGAACCTGTATTTGGTGAAGTTGTTCATTTTCTGGCACATAATGACTCCATTTTTATCTTTGTTCAAATACTAAATGTAATATACTTTGATGATCATTTTTATGCATATGTAGTACAAAAAACTAGTGATTATGAATTGATCACGCTTGCAGATATTTGTGATTTCCATCCTTTAGATGTTATGACGAGTTTTGGTAACAGAAAGCTGTATGTGGCACAAAGATACAAAATATTGTATTTTGATCCATGATTGTTCGGTATTGAAAATGGAAGTTTAAATTTGAGTGGGATTGAAAATCTCACGAATGTTGAAAGGGACAGGAATTTATTTTCATTTCTTTTTCATGATGTTTGTCATTATTTTCATCCATGTTCTCTTTTGCACATGTTATTGTATTTAAAAGTGCTATTTTGTTAGCTTGGTGATTTCAATTTCTATTTTAATTTTTTAATATTTGAACTATAAATTGTAGCTGTGTCAACTTTGCTATTTGCATGATTGTAATAAAAAACTCTAATATCCACAATTTGAAATGTCAATTTTTATAAGCTCTAATCTATAAAAAGTACATTCTACACATTTGTGTTTCAAAATAACACATCTTGACACATATTTTGTGTTAATTTAAGTGACACAATACTTGTGTTAAAATGACAGACACAAAAATTGTGTTACAAATAACACGTCATGTGTTGTCCTTGAGCTGATGCGGCACATGTGTTAAAATTTAACACATCATGCGTTGTTTTTAACACATCTGTTCTAAGAGAGCAGGGAACATCGTGACAATCGCGCCGGTCTCCACGAGGGCCTTTTCTCACCCCTCCCCCCACTCACTAACAAGCGGGTGACCCAGCCCAGTGGAACACTAAAAAGCTGCCTGGAACGCCAATTCAGCGATGCAAACATCCCCCCGGGGTGCATTCACCCTCTCAAGTCCTCGCCAGCTCTGGTCAGCAGGACCCTGTCACTCCACGTGAAGCTGATGAGGAGCTCCAACAAAATACGGGGGCGTAAACCTTGGAAACCCCGTGGGCTTCGTGCGGCCAAAGCAAACCGGAGGGACGACTATAGGGCCATACAGAGCTTGTACAAGAGGGACACGGCTGCTGCTGCATCCCTAATTATAGACGGGAAGGAAGCCACCCGGTGTAACATCCATATTAAAAAAATTGAGAGAGCTTACAGCGAACTGTGGGAGAAAGAGGACAGGTACAAGGGGCTGGGCGTGTTTGGCACCTTACCTGAAGCCAACAATGAGCCCTTACTGATGGCCATTACCCCCAGCGAAGTGTTGGCGGCCATCAGAGGTTCAAGGGGTAAGGGTGCGCCCGGTCCCGACGGCATCAGGAAGCCCCACCTGCTGATGTGGGACAAGGATGGTGTGAAGCTGGCACATATCTTCAATGCCATCCTATATAATGGCAAGCTCCCCAGGCTCCTCAAGAGAAGCCGGACGACCCTGGTCCCAAAGAGCCCAGATCCGTTGGAGCTGAGTAGAGTGGAGAACTGGAGGCCCATCTCTCTCAGCTCCACCATCCTGAGGCTCCTGTCCAAAATCCTATGCGACAGACTGAGCGAAGCCTGCCCCGCCCACACATCGCAGAAGGGCTTCACCAGGGGTGAGGGCTGCAGCACCAACCTGATGCTGCTCGACGGTGTGGTGCGGAGGGCGGTCCGGCACAAGGAGACCCTCGCCGTGGTGTTCATCGATCTAGCACGCGCGTTCGACTCGGTCTCGCACCAGCACATTCGCGATGTGCTGGAACTGAGGAAAGTCGACGCTGGCATCTGCGACCTGGTCAGCCACTTGTATAAACACGCCTGCTCCAGGGTTCTCACCAGCGGGGGGCGCACCCGACCAATCACGCTGAAGGTCGGAGTGAAGCAGGGGGACCCAATGTCCCCTTTGCTCTTTAACCTCTGCCTGGACCCGCTGCTCGCGTTTCTGGACCAGAGAGGCTCTGGCTTCTCCCTCTCGGGCCAGAGGATCACAGCACTCGCCTATGCTGACGACCTGGTCCTCCTCAGCGGGTCTTGGACAGGGATGGAGAGGAACCTCCTAATCCTGGAGAAGTTCCTGGACCACACTGGCCTAGAGGTAAAAATCAAGAAGTGTGGCGGCTTCTACCTGAGTGCCTCCAAGCAGAGCGTGGCAGTAAATAACTGCGCAGAGTGGACCATTCACGCTGACCCGGTCCCAATGATTGACGAGACCCGGGCATACAAATACCTGGGGGTCCTAGTCAACCCGAAAAGGGGGATCCTGCCATCTGACCCGGCGAAGGAGATCACGCCCATACTCCGTAGGATCAGCAGTGCCCCCCTCAAACCCTCCTAAAGGGTCAATATGCTCGTGACCTACGGTATCCCTAGAGTGGTATACGGGGCCGATATGAGCCTAGCGGGAATTTTGGGCCTGAGAAAAACCGACCTGGCAATACGGAACAGAGTCAAAGCTTGGCTCCACCTTAGTCAGTCGACCGCTGATGGACTCTTCTACAGTGCCAAGAGGGACGGCGGGCTGGGGCTGCCCAGACTGGAAAAGATCATTGCAATCAGCCAGGTCAAAAGGTGGTGCAAGATGTTCCAATCTGGTGATGTTAACAGCAAAGCTCTAGCCCCCTCACTGCTCCCCAAGCTAGAGATTGAAAAAAGATGGGTAGCTGCCACCGGGGGGGAGGGCGAGGGTAGCCTCCTCGAAAGGCTTACCCAGACCAGCCCCGTCGTGGTTGGCAAAAAATGGAGAGACCGAGAATACGAGCGATGGTGTGGCCTGAGGTGCCAGGGGCGTGGCCTTGCCACCTTTGCCAAAGACCCGGTTAGTAACTGCTGGCTGGGCAGCCACAAGGGATTGCACGAGTCGGACTATATTCTGGCCCTCCAACTTCGCTCCAGCACGGTTGGCACCCTGACCACGCTCAGCCGTTGGAGACGCAGCAGCACAAACTGCAGGGCCTGCGGAGATGGGTGGGAGGGCATCGTCCACATCGTGAGCCAATGCAAGACCTTCAAGAAAAACAGAATGGCCAACCACAACAACATCTGCCGCATACTGGTTGTCATCGGTCGGACCCTTGGCTGGGAGGTCAAGCGGGAGAAGCAGGATCACCTGTCCTCACCTGGGAACCGTGGTGCCTGATATGATCATGTTCAAGAACGGCAGAGGCCTAGTGATTGACGTGACAATCTGCTTCGAAATGAATCCCTCCACCCTGAGGCGTAGAGCTGAGGCCAAGGTCCACAAGTATGAAAAGTTTGCGCCTTTGGTCTGCAACATGTTCGGCCTGACCAACATCAAGACTTTTGGTTTCCCGCTGGGAGCCAGAGGCAAGTCGCATGAGGGCAATTCCAATGTACTGAGGGAGATGGGTCTCCCCAGATCCAGGACTAAAGAAGCGGCCAAGCTGTTCAGCGTAGCAGCTATCAGGGGTACCACTAGCATCCTGAAAATATTCAAAAAACACACCCGCGCAACATAGAGTGTACCATTTAGTGGTAGCGCCAACCACCTCATGCCTTGCCCAAACACAAACATTATTTCCAATACTACAGTTTGTTCAGCTCACTTTTCTACACCTAGCCACACACAATCTAACCCACACACAATTTCATGTTACTGTTCTGTCTATCTCCTCTGTTGACCCCGTGTTGAGCCCGCCTAATTAACAAGGCCCCAGCTAGGCCCCAGTTCCGGTGAGATAGCACAACTTTTCTGGTACGCAGTCGTCTTCTACTACTTTACTAAATATCAATAAGTTACCAAATAAATAAGTTAACAAACAAATCAGTTAATAAATCAATAAACAAATAACAACACACAATTACTATTCATGTGAAAAAAAAGATAGTTCTAAATCCTTTTAAACCCTTTTAATGCCATATAATTCTAGACAGAAACGTGATTTCTGTCACCTCACAGACGTCGTCACTACACAAGCCAACAATCCAATTTAGATCGAAACAAACGAAACTAATCTGACTCTAACCAAATCCCAATAAGTTAAATCTGGTTTTAAATCAAATCCTAATAAGCTAAATCTGGCTCCAAATCAAACTCCAACGAATCTAATATAACTCAAAATCTAATCCCAGTGAGTAAAACCGAGCTCTAAATCACATCTTAACAAGTCAAACCTGGCCCTAAGCCAAACAGTAAAGAGTCACACCTGGCCCTAAATCAAATCCTATGACGTCAAATCGGGCCCCAAATCAAATTGTTATGAGTCAAATCCGACCCTAAATCAAATCCCAAAGTGCCAAACCCGACTAAATCAAATCCTAACAAGTTAAACCTGACTCTAAATCAAATCCTAATAAGTCAACCTGGCTCTACACCAAATCCTAATAAGTTAAATCTGGCCCAAAATCAAATCCTAGCGTCCTACATCCAGCTCCGAATCAAACCGTAACAAGTCAAACCTGGCTCTAAAGCAATCCCAATAAGTCAAATCTGACCCTGCATCAAATCCTAACAAATTGAACCTGGATCCAAATCAATCCCAACGAGTCAGATCTGGCCCTAAATCCAATCATAAGAAGCCAATTCTAACTCTAAAAACCATACCCTAATGAGTCAAACATAGCTCCAAACCAAATCCTAATTAACCAAATCTGGCCCTAGACTAAACTGTAACAAGTTAAATCCGGTTCTAAATCAAATCCTAAAAGTGCCAAACCTGACCAAATCAAATCCTAAAAGTGCCAAACCTGACCAAATCAAATCCTAAAAGTCAAATCTGACTCTAAATCAAATCCTAAGAGCTCAAATCTGGCTCTACATCAAATCCTAACAAATCAAAGCTGGATCCAAATCAATCCTAATGAGTCAAACCTGGCCCTAAACTTGATCATAAGAAGTCAAACCTAGCTCTAAACCATACCCTAATGAGTCAAATATTGCTCCAAATTAAATCCTAATTAATCAAATCTGGCCCTAAATCAAATGGTAACAAATCAAATCAGACTCTAAATCAAATCCTAATAAATCAAATCTGGCTCCACATCAAATCCTAACAAGATAAAATCCAGATCCAAATCACTCCTAAGGAGTCAAATCCGGCCCAGAATTAAAACTATAACAAGTCAAACCTGGCCCTAAATCAAACCCCAAAGTGTCAAATCTGACTAAATCAAATCCTAACAAGTTAAACCTGACTCTAAATCAAATCCTAATAAGTCAACCTGGCTCTACACCAAGTCCTAATAAGTTAAATCTGGCCCAAAATCAAATCCTAGCGTCCTACATCCGGCTCCGAATCAAACCGTAACAAGTCAAACCTGGCTCTAAAGCAATCCCAATAAGTCAAATCTGACCCTGCATCAAATCCTAACAAATTGAACCTGGATCCAAATCAATCCCAACGAGTCAGATCTGGCCCTAAATCCAATCATAAGAAGTCAATTCTA